>NC_072471.1:19439665-19546152 GCF_027596085.1 Anoplopoma fimbria | reverse complement strand
CTGAATATATTTTGATTTTTATAATAATATTGATTGACGGTTTACAAGCTATTATTTTGAGTCAAAGGTATTTATTTAATGTGTTTATTTTGGTCATAAGCCATTCTCATTATTTCCCTATTTTGTGTATCATTGTGACTTTGTTTTCTAACAGTTTACAGGATTCTATGGTCTAAAACAATACATGATTAATCTATCATCCTGTGATCAGTGTATTTTGGTGAGCCGGCGACCAATTGTTCTGGTCTGCATCAGGTCTGTAGGGGGCGCAGTGTGTTTGCTCTTCAGATCAACTCATGTCATGAAGAAGAGACACAGCGTCGGCTGATTATTAATTCATTTAATGATAATTTCAACCCTTTTACAGGTAAATACTGATAACAGATGGCTCACGGTCGATTATATATGTGTTGGGCATAATGGGGAATGTATTGAAGGGCATCAGCATTTTGAAATGGTCATGTTAGAGGGTTTATTCAGCAAAAGATGATTGTTTGAGAACCACATGGTGGCCGGCGCCATCTTTCACAATACAGTGTGGTGCGTCGCTGCATGGCGTGTAGGCCTGGTTTACATGCATTTAATCCATTTTGGTTGTGTATAAGTACAATGTGAAGGTCATGAGTATGCTACAAGCTAAATACATTTGTCAAGTGGAAGCTAAAAGCACTGTTGCATTTAAAAGAGAATGAGCAATTCTTTAAAGAATAAAGTGGTCATGTAAAATATAAATAGAATAACTTGGGGTTAAAAGGGATAAAAACAGTTTGATGAGTAATGCATTTATAATATTACAGTTAAAATGGAACAATACATGATGTAGCATTGCATTTAAGAACATTTGCTGCACTTAATTATTTTGTTCTGGTATTGTAACAATTGCAGTGTTGAACCTATACTTAAGTGCCTTCTTTAATGGGCTAGTGCCTTTACTAATGTTCGTGAGTATGATGCCAGAGTTATAGAACCAATGGTACTTGGTACAGTTGATTTAATTGAGGCTACGGATATTTTCTGATGAATGTTATTTTGGAATAGTTGATGATAAAATGGAAACCGGGTTATTACAGTAGTGTTGTTGACATGATGCTGCTAAATAATTGTGAATGTATATGGAAGAATGTGAAATTGATTATTGTGAATGTGTTATTGCCATGGTGAATTTGTTATATAAAAAGATCAACTCATGTCATGAAGAAGAGACACAGCGTCGGCTGATTATTAATTCATTTAATGATAATTTCAACCCTTTTACAGGGGTGCTACATTTTGGGGGCTCGTCCGGGATGTGTGCAGCGTGGTTCCACTTCTAGCTACAGAAGTCCCCTGCCGTCACACGTCTCTTTTAACCAACCCAGTCATCCTGAGCACCGTGGTGAACTGCTACAGTGGTAACCCGATCATCAGTGAGCAGTGGGCAGTCAATCTGAGGTATTGCTACATACCAGGAGAGCTGCTGCTACGTTCAACGGGTGAAGAGGTATCACTCCACATCGTTCACAACCACCTGGCACAGAGATGGCGTCATCGGAAGTGGAACAACTACAGGTAGAAATATTCAGAGAGCTATGTGAGCTACCCCGAGATGCTCTGGTAGAGCTATGTGACTTTTTATGTATAGCAGGAGGAGCACTTGAGCATGTTACTGGTAAAAGTCGAAGAGCTCTCATTAAGTTAGTTTCAGATCACATGCAGAGAGAGGAGCTTGAAAAGCAAGAGGATGACGGAATGACTGACTTACTCCTCTGTAAAGACAAAATGACTGAGCTCCTGGCAGCTGCCAACCTAACACAGCAACAGACACAGGAAGCAGATTTACAAGAGGAACAGAGGAAAAAGGAGCGAGAAGAGGATAGGATACGGAAAGAGATTGAGGCCTTGCAGCTACAGTTGGCTGCCACACAGAAACAGAGTGAGAAAGAAAAGTCAGACACCAGAGAAATACAAACCCCAGCCCCTAACAGCGTGTTAACTCAGAGCACACCCCACAGTTATCCCCCTACCCCATGGCACAAGGATTTTAAAATATCTGGCCAGATCGGAGAGCCTGGGCAGAAAGACCGTCTGACCTTTTCAAGTCTGGCCCGCCAAATTGAACATGGTCGAAATAAAGGGGTACCAGAACTCGAGATAGTAGATGCAGTAATAAGGTCAATCATTCCTGGCATGGGGCTTCGTAGTTATTTAGAGGGGAAAGCTAACCTGACCCTCCCCACTCTAAGGAGAATACTCCGTTCCCACTATCAAGAGAAAAGTGCGACTGAGCTCTATAAGCAGCTGACCTCTGAAGTGCAGGGTATCAAAGAAACGCCACAGAACTTCCTCATTCGTACCTTCGACCTGAGACAGAAGATCTTGTTTGCCTCACAGGAAGATGAGTCAGGCCTCAAATATGACCCAGGTCTAGTACAAAACATGTTCCTGCACACTGTATTAACCGGTCTGCAAAATGACAATATAAAACGTGATCTCCAGCCCTATCTTGAACAGACTGACATCTCTGATGAACTGTTACTGGAGAGGATGAACACAGCGTGTGCCTATGAGACAGAGAGGCAGAATAAGAAGAAATTATTGGGACAACCACGGCCTGCTACTATCCACGCAGTCCAGTCGAGCGACACTCCTGTGGAAAAGAGTGACAAGTCACCTGGACAACAAAACTCAAACGTTAAATTGCCCCCTACAGTTGCCTTACAGCTCGAAGAGATGAGGTCCGAGATGGCTGTACTGAGAGATCTTAAAGCTGAAATGTGCCAGATCAGAGAGTCTATGCAGCAGCCCCAGTCCACGCTCCAACAACCCCAGCTGCAGCCTCAGTACCCCCTCCAACAGCAGGTCCCATACCAACCCCCACAACGTCAATTGCAGCCCCAATACACCCCCCGACAGCCCCAGTACACTAGCCCACAACACCGATCACAGCCCCAATATACCCCCCAGCATCAGCCCCAGTACAACCTGTCACCAAGTCAGTCACAGCCCCAGTACAACTTCCAACAGACACAGAACCAGCCGCAGGGATACTGGCTCCCTCCTGGTCCAGGACAGAGAGGAGGAACCGCTCAATATCAACAGAGGTTCGCTCCACAACGTAGCTTTCCCCCCCCAAATCTTCGACGGAGGAAGAAGTGTTTTGGTTGTCAACAGCGCGGGACTGAGGAGTACTGCACACACTGTTTTCGGTGTGGCAGCAGTGAGCATTACCTGGCGGGCTGTCGAGTAAGAGGACAACAAGAACAGTTTGGAGGTGAGCCTTTAAACGAGGACGGGTCACTCGCACGGGGCAGGGAGTGACCAGTGACATACCAATGTCCCACAACTGTGCACACTGTGGAAAACAGGGCGAAGAGATGAGACAATGTGCAAAATGTAAAAAAGCCCTCTACTGTTCTAAACAATGTCAAGTTAATGATTGGACTGTGCACAGAGAAGAATGTTTCCCCCCCTCATGTATGACTGTGAACACTGCCCCCCGAAGAGAGAAACAGGCCCAGATAGCCCCGCTGGTAGGCAAAAAGTGTCTGATTGACTGTCACATCCAAGGCCAAGGGGTTCAAGCTTTGTGGGACTCAGGGTCTCAAGTGACAATAATTGATGAGCTATGGAAAGAAGTGCACCTGCCACACACAAGGCTAAGAGACATTTCTGAAATATTGGACAGAGCAGGCCCGTTGGATATTGTGGCAGCGAACGGAGAGAACATGCCCTATGTTGGATGGGTGGAGATAACTTTTAGTTTAGCTTCAGGAACACCCACCACCTCAGTTACTGTCCCCACTCTTGTAATGAAAGGTAACAAGCTGGGCAGACCAATCATTGGGTCCAATGTCATTGAGCTAATTCTAAACAGTGAATTGAAAAAGTCCAATGCTACTAACATGGAACTCCTGAGTTATACAGTGAGAACAGTATTCCCCACTCTTGAACCAGAGCAAGCCCAAGCCTTTGTACATCAAGTGAGCGTTGGACAGGGAAGGGAATATACTGTGAAGACAACAAAGGAGCGGATCAATATACCTAAACACATGTCTGTCAAAGTGGAGTGTCATGTACAGATGCCTCCCCCATATGGAGATGCTCCACTGATCTTTGAGCCCGATGTCAACCCCCACTGGGCAGAGGGACTTGAACTCTGTGACACCGTCGTCCAACTGAGTAAAGATAACAGACCCTACATTACTGTAAGTGTGCAAAACCCCACAGCCCATGACATAGTGTTGACAGGAAGAACTGTGATTGGAACTGTACAAAGTATTCAGACCCTATACCCCGCTTCCATTCTAGAGGGGTTCCGCCCTCCACCTCCAGTCAGTATGAGCCACATCAGGGTTGAAGAGAACAAAACGACTGACCTATGGGACCCGCCTGTCAGTCTGAGCCACCTGAGTGAACCAGAGAGAGAGATAGCTCACCAGATGCTGAGAGAGGAGTCTGCCTCATTTTCAAAAACAGATGATGATATTGGATTCATTGAAAAACTGCAACTCGGCATTTCCCTGAAAGACTGTGAACCTGTGGCAAAAACCTACATGTCTGTGCCCAAGCCCCTGTACAGGGAAATGAAAGATTACTTACATGACCTCATCGCACAGGGCTGGGTCAAGAAGTCGAACTCACCATATGCTTCACCAGTCGTCTGTGTTCGCAAGAAAGACGGGAGTCTACGACTGTGTATTGACTTTCGTGAAGTCAACAGAAAAACTCTCCCTGACAGACAGCCTATTCCGAGAGTGCAGGACATCATGGATGGCCTAGGAGGAAACTCCTGGTTCTCACTTCTAGATCAAGGGAAAGCATATCATCAGGGCTTCATGGCCAAAGAGAGCAGACCTGTGACAGCCTTTGTTACTCCCTGGGGTCTCTATGAATGGATCAGAATTCCCTTTGGCCTGATGAACGCCCCCGCCGCCTTCCAGCGTTGCATGGAGGAATGTCTGGAAGGACTGAGAGATGAAATCTGCATCCCGTATTTAGATGACACCCTGGTATTTAGTAGATCATTTCAGAGTCACGTGGAAGATGTCAGAACAGTACTGCGGCGACTCCGGCAGTACGGCATTAAGCTGAAGCCCAGTAAATGTGAGATATTCAGGCGTGAGGTCCGCTACTTGGGGCGAATTGTGTCCGCTGATGGCAGTAAAATGGACCCTGCTGACACGCTGGCTGTGCGGGCATTAAAGGAGAAGAGACCAAGAACTGTGGGAGAGTGCAGGGCAGTAATGGGTCTCCTCAGTTATTACCGCCAGTACATCAGAGACTTCTCCCGTATTGCTGGACCCCTGTATGCCCTGCTTGAAGCGGAACCAGGAGCAGCGACACAGAAGAGCAGCAACACAAGGATGACGAGAGGAAAAGTGAAGAACAGAGGGGTACCTTCGAATAAGCCGATCACCTGGACTGATGTGCACCAACAGGTATTGGAGAGATTAATTGATTGTCTGGTTAACCCTCCCATCCTCGGGTTCCCTGACTTCAATAAGTCATTCATCTTGCATACAGATGCCTCAAACCAAGGCCTAGGTGCAGTGTTGTATCAAGAACAAGAGGAAAAGCTACGTGTCATAGCGTATGCATCAAGAACACTGACCAAGGCGGAAAAGAATTACCACCTCCACTCTGGGAAACTAGAGTTCCTAGCCTTGAAGTGGGCTGTGACCGAGCGCTTCAGAGATTATTTGATGACTTGTTCTTGCACTGTGTACACGGACAACAATCCACTTACCTACGTGTTGTCCACAGCCAAGCTGAACGCTACAGGGAGTAGGTGGGTTGCTGAACTAGCAGACTTTCATCTCATCATCAAGTATCGTCCAGGCAGAGAGAACGGTGATGCTGATGGGCTGTCCAGAATGCCCTGTGACATCGAAGAGATGATGGGGAACTGTACAGAGGAAATGTCCTCCCACTCGGTACAAGCCACAGTGCAAGCTATAGAAACCAGAGACTCTCAAACAGCATGTTGGATGATGGCCCTAGGGTGTGTAGGGACAGAAGAGGAGCTACCCACACCCTTCTCAAGAGCAGAGATCTGTCAGGCACAGAGGGATGACCCGAACATTGGCCCCATAATAAACTACAAACAGTCAGATCAGAGACCTGTGGGACGGCAATTAAAGTCATCCAGTGCACAGAGCAAGCGTCTACTCAGAGAGTGGAACAAACTCAGTTTGGATGACGATGGCATACTACACCGAAAGACTGTCACAAGAACACAACTTGTCTTACCAGACAAGTATAAGGCAACAGTCCTGAGACAACTCCATGACGACATGGGACATCAGGGTGTGGACCGTACCACATCACTTGTGCGAGACCGTTTCTTCTGGCCACACATGCAGCGAGAGGTGGAGACCTACCTGTCCCGATGCTGTGCCTGCCTCAAACAGAAAAAGCCCTGTAGAGAAACAAGAGCCCCTCTCATCCCCATTGTCACAACACAGCCATTCGAATTAGTATCCATTGACTTTATGCATTTGGACAAATGTAAAGGTGGCTATGAATACATCCTGGTCATAGTTGACCATTACACCCGCTTTGCCCAGGCCTACGCCACAACAACGAAATCTGCTAAGTGTGTTGCTGACAAAATATTCAATGATTACGCCCTTAAGTGGGGTTTTCCCCAGCGAATCCACCATGACATGGGAGGTGAATGGGAAAATCAGTTGTTTTCACAGCTACAGAAGAACAGTGGAATGATGGGCTCGAGAACAACAGCGTATCATCCAGAAGGAAACGGCCAGGTTGAGAGGATGAATAGGACACTTCTACAAATGCTGAGAACGCTCACTGAGAGACAGAAGTCTAACTGGAAAGAATCACTGAACAAACTAATGTTTGCATACAACAGCACACGAAGTGAAGTTACTGGCTTCTCCCCTTTCTATCTCTTATTTGGGAGATCCCCAAGATTGCCTGTGGACTTGCTGTTTGGCTTGACCTCTCCGGAGACAGGGACTGCTGACCACAAAGAATACATGAGGAAATGGAAAGCACAGATGCAGGAGGCATACGACATAACAACAGAAAATGCAAAGAAGAGTGGTGACAGGAACAAGCGGAACCATGACAACAACAAAGTGAGGAGTTCCGTGTTGCACGAGGGTGACAGAGTCCTCGTTAGGAATATGACACCCAGAGGAGGAACTGGGAAGCTGCGCAATCACTGGGAGGACAGTATCCACAAAGTCATCCGTCAAGTGGGAAAAAACATGCCGATATATGAAGTCATACCCGAGCAAGGGAAAGGAAGAGGAAGTCGGATTCTGCACCGCAATCTTCTGTTGCCATGCGATAGTTTGCCCCTGGAGATCCAGTTACAACCTGCTAAACAGAAGAGGAAAGTCACAGCTCAGACCAGTAAAGACAAGGAAGTAATACATCAAGAGGATGATGAGAGTGATGACGAAGACTATGGATATTACTACAGGCCCATGGGTGAGCCTCTGCCTGTGATGCAACCTGTGAACACGGAAAGAGAGGATGTCAATGATGCTGAACGTCAGCAGCAAAATATACCCCAGCAGCAAGATGCTCAGGACATAGAAGATATGCTGGTGGAGGAGGAGATATTGGATCTAGAGGAAATGCATGTTCAAGAGGAGCCTGTCGTGGAAGAAAGAATGTCAGCACCACCGTCACCTGTTCCAAGTGACAACAGCGAAACAGCGCAGCACTATCAGCGACCAGTGAGAGAGAGGCGACCTCCGAGAGTCTTCACATATGACCAGCTGGGCCACCCTGTATGCCACAGTGCAGGACCTCCAGGCAACATCATGTACTGGTACCCTCCAGTGCTCCTGCCGTATGGAGCCATGCAACCGACGGGTGGAGGGAGGACTACAGAGCAGCCCTTCGACTACCAGCCTGCTATCCACGGGTACTGAATGAAGAGAACCTCCAAACTCCCCCTCTCCTCATATCCTTTGCCTAAATGTCCCACACACCCACATACATTATACATACAGTACACTCCTGGACTTTGCGAGAAGCCGAGTGCTACACCACATACTCACACTCTTGGACTTTACGTCAAGCCGAGTGCAATACACAACATGCATACATTCCTTTACATTCGTTGGACTTTGAAATAAGCCGAATGCGTTCATACACATACATTCCATACACTCGTGGACTGTTGTTGAAACAACGGAGTGCCTTTTCATACGTTTGTGGACTTTTGATTAAGCTGTTGGCTTCTGAAGAAGGTTGAGTTATTTTGATATCTTGTTTACAGTTCAAAGACAAAAGTTTGTAAAAAAAAAAAAAAAAAAAAAAAAAAAAAAAAAAATGGTGATGTTGTTCATTCTCTGATGTCGAGGACGACATCTATTTTGAAGGGGAGTGTGTAGTAGGCTGAATATATTTTGATTTTTATAATAATATTGATTGACGGTTTACAAGCTATTATTTTGAGTCAAAGGTATTTATTTAATGTGTTTATTTTGGTCATAAGCCATTCTCATTATTTCCCTATTTTGTGTATCATTGTGACTTTGTTTTCTAACAGTTTACAGGATTCTATGGTCTAAAACAATACATGATTAATCTATCATCCTGTGATCAGTGTATTTTGGTGAGCCGGCGACCAATTGTTCTGGTCTGCATCAGGTCTGTAGGGGCGCAGTGTGTTTGCTCTTCAGATCAACTCATGTCATGAAGAAGAGACACAGCGTCGGCTGATTATTAATTCATTTAATGATAATTTCAACCCTTTTACAGGTAAATACTGATAACAGATGGCTCACGGTCGATTATATATGTGTTGGGCATAATGGGGAATGTATTGAAGGGCATCAGCATTTTGAAATGGTCATGTTAGAGGGTTTATTCAGCAAAAGATGATTGTTTGAGAACCACATGGTGGCCGGCGCCATCTTTCACAATACAGTGTGGTGCGTCGCTGCATGGCGTGTAGGCCTGGTTTACATGCATTTAATCCATTTTGGTTGTGTATAAGTACAATGTGAAGGTCATGAGTATGCTACAAGCTAAATACATTTGTCAAGTGGAAGCTAAAAGCACTGTTGCATTTAAAAGAGAATGAGCAATTCTTTAAAGAATAAAGTGGTCATGTAAAATATAAATAGAATAACTTGGGGTTAAAAGGGATAAAAACAGTTTGATGAGTAATGCATTTATAATATTACAGTTAAAATGGAACAATACATGATGTAGCATTGCATTTAAGAACATTTGCTGCACTTAATTATTTTGTTCTGGTATTGTAACAATTGCAGTGTTGAACCTATACTTAAGTGCCTTCTTTAATGGGCTAGTGCCTTTACTAATGTTCGTGAGTATGATGCCAGAGTTATAGAACCAATGGTACTTGGTACAGTTGATTTAATTGAGGCTACGGATATTTTCTGATGAATGTTATTTTGGAATAGTTGATGATAAAATGGAAACCGGGTTATTACAGTAGTGTTGTTGACATGATGCTGCTAAATAATTGTGAATGTATATGGAAGAATGTGAAATTGATTATTGTGAATGTGTTATTGCCATGGTGAATTTGTTATATAAAAAGATCAACTCATGTCATGAAGAAGAGACACAGCGTCGGCTGATTATTAATTCATTTAATGATAATTTCAACCCTTTTACAGGGCTGGATGAATCAATGATCATAATTATGCACACTGCGGTATTGTGTGCCTCAATTATTGATATTCAAAGCTTTCTATTCCACTTTTCTATTGCAAAGCCGTTTTTTCAAGGTTAAGAATTGGTTGCACTAACTAGGATTAAATTTGAAACTAAATTGATTCAAAAAAAGTTCTGGAGTGTTTGGCATTTCAGCAGGCTATTTGCTTAAACTGATCTCTGTACACACAAGCATTTTAACACTGTTTTAGAGATAGTCTCTGTCAATAACACCCCTGGAAACACCTATCACATGACCCTTTATGTACACTTGTTTGTTTAGTCATGAAAACAAAAAATACAATGAAGTATTATTGTACTTCCTAAAATAACTCCTGAAATTTAAATTGGGACATTGAGTCAGCATCTGTATTATCAAGGCGAGAAAGGAGCGCTGCACGGAGAGTGGAAATCCCCATGACACGTGACCATGTCGGTCATCTGGCAAATCTATTAATAATGTAAATAGAAGACCGACCTTTATTTATGATGTTGACCGTTGCCTGATAATCACAGAGAACAACTATTGTTTCCTAGACCATAGGTTGCCCCAGAGCGTGCATGCAACCTATGGTTGGCTATAACTCTAAGAGTGTGGTAGATCGTAGATTTAAAGGAAGAGAGAGCAATTATTTTGGCCAGGTGTCCATGAACCATTGATCGTTGTAGATTCCCATGAAACTAATAAAAGGAGCTACATCAGTAAACATCTTGAGAGCAACTGAGGTTTTTGCATTATTGTTGTAAAAGAACGATATGCCGTTCTAATTATCGCAAAGCAATGCCCAAAAACTTAGATCAGATCTACATCCTTCCTTTTAGGCAAAGATCGTGGAGTTTGAGAGGTCCAGTAATCTAGAATATATAAAAGATCGCCTTGGGGAATAAATCTCATTGCAAAGTTGAGGTAGCCTGATAATAACAGCAAAGCAAGATTGGTTATGGATGCCACGTCCAAAGCGTTTTTCATGACTTCCCTAATCCAACCAACATTTCGAGAGGCAGTGATGCTTACATGAGATTGCTGTCTAATGTGATGCCTATAAATTAAGATTTTTGCTACTCGTAAAAGAGGGTTCTCCAAAAGACAGTGCCAGGTCGTATATAACGGCTGAATAAGTGTTCAGTTCAGACTTACGATCAGGATAAACTTTACATAGGACATCTCTGTAGACACCAAATGCGACGTTAAACTCGGCCATGGTCAGATTCTTTGATAGTCTGGGATCAGTTTCTTTCAGGATGACTGAGACCTCTCCACAGTCAACAAAACGTCTGTCGGATATTTTGGTTGAACACGGCAGAATTTTTATTACATTAACATCATTACCTGCAAGGATTTGATTCTTTAGCTGAGGAGAGATTGCAGCGGCAGGTGGAAAGAATGGCACTCCAGTTGAAGCTGCAGGGACTGCATCCAGCATTCTATGCGGCGTGATGTCAATGGAAGTGTGCTGGTTGCCCAGGTAGCAGCTGGGGGCGTATGACTTCCGTGTCCTGCATGAACTAACCCGATGCTTAATTTAGTACACTTTTTTAGGTACTCCACCTGAGTATTTCCATTTTAGGAAACTTTACACTACTTACTCTAGATTTTAGAAGTTAATATTGCACTTTTTACCTTATTAGCTTTTATTCAACACCTGTAGTTGCTTTCCAGATTATATTATTAAATACAAAGCCTTTGTTGAGTTTATATAGAATGCATAGCAATAGGTAAACCTTGACCTGAGCAGCCAGATGGTTTGTTTCCACTTCGGTTTTTTCATTGAAGTAGGTTTTTTCTACTTCAATGAAAGAACCCTTCACTGCTCTGATATAACTGATGCTATTGCAGCATCTACTAACTTCTTCAGGAGCCTCCATTGTTGTTTAGAACCAACCGTTGCCTCTCACACACACGTAAACGAAGCCGTAGCTGCCTGCAGCACCTTTCAGGGCACTGATTGGTCTGTAACACGGTGGTTCTGAATATTGAATCTTGATGTCTGGGCCCCACCACTTGCGTGAGCAGTGTGTGTGCCCTTTTGGAACCCTTTGCTTTTTATTTTGCTGCCTGTGTTAACAGATTAAAGCAGCAAAACCGCCTGCAAGAGCAGCGCGACTCAGCTGTAGCTCTTTTAGAGATTCAATGTATCTCTGTGCGGTCAACAGCAAAAATGATTAATCTATATGTCCATATCTTTAGAAAATGTCACGCGCATGAAAAAAGATATACATTTTTTAACTTAACACTTTCTGTTTAAAACTGTAGTGTCTTTCTATGAATATAATCCCTTAAATTCTTTACAAAAGGCTTTTATTATTAATTAATAATAATTCATTCATTTTATTGCAGAACACTGTTGGGAAAAATACTGTGGATTGTTTTTATTATTTACAACCGAGCACTCACTTGTTTAATTTTTTTTGGTCAAAATTGATATAAATTATATTACAATGAAATTAAACATTCTGGCCATGATCAACCTAAATCCATGTAGAAAGAAGGGCGGGCAGCAAGGCAGAGGGTTTGCATACGGTAATATTTTTAATATTATTTGCTGGTGTGAACAGATTGGATGTAGCCAACAATGAGGTCACTGAGATCCGAACCTAATAAGTAATCAGGTCAGAAATAATTCTTACCTAAAAACCTACAGTGTCTTTACCTCTGAATGATGTGAAACAGATTAAAACTGACAGCTATCAAAACGATATAACGTTATCTGTGTAGTGAGGTGACTGTAGAATGCATCTCCAGTGAGGTTTGTGCGCCTAACAGCACAGTCAAGTTCAATGAAGCAATTTTACCCATATATATATATATACATATATATGTATGAAATAAAAGGTACCGTGTGGTATTATATTCTGTTAAGTAAACATGAACACATATGCAGCTTTGTTGAAATATACATCATCTTCAGTTTTCTGGACCACAGGAACTATAGTGACACATTATCAAAAGTTGCATACAACACAAAAACATATTATATTTCCCTACATAAGCAGATATAATGCATGTATCTCAAGCAGCAACAGCTTCCTGACAATCTCAGCAGAGTCAAAGTTGCGGAGACGAAGTGAGGATTCATGATTTGAATAAAGTCTTTTAACCTTAATTTGGAGGAAACTGCCCAAATGGGACTAAACGTGTTTTGCAAATGATCACAACCCATTCTCCCAAACCTCCACTGGTGTATTTACTGACTCTGCTGTTCACTTGATATTTCGCTTTATTCAATTTATTCATGTAACAATAGCTGTTTCGGGGTGGATTCTTTGGTAACATCCACATCTGGATGGTGTTATGAATTATGTCCAACCTATTTCAAAGCCTATAATGGCCACTAGTATAACTTTAGACTATTGTTCACCAACAGTAATTTTAACTTTTAGCAATATGCTCCAGTTTTTGTTTAATTACAGCAGCATTTGTTTTTGCTGACATAATCCTTATGTAGACACTCTGGGCCAACCATTGGATACAGTAAAGGTCAACAGGAACTTTGCCAGAGCAAGATACAGGCATAAGGGATTATGCCTTTTTTTTCATAAATTAAGGCGTGTTCTCTCTGCAGTGGAGGTAAATGACCCAAAACATCTAAAAGTAATAAAAAGCCAGCAATATAGTCTGTAGGATGCCAAAAAGACAGCGTGTTGCTGCTTTAAAGTTTGATTTATCACTATCATGAGGGTAAAGGAATTTTCATTTTATAAATCAAGTTCAGGAAGATCAACATTTAACAGAATGAGTTTGAACCAGAAATGTAATCTTAAAATTTGTTTATCATTACATATGTCAAAGCAGAGGGAAGCGGCTCGTCCACACGGAAGTAAGTGTCAGCTGCAGATTGATGACCTGATCTGTTTGATGGATGGAGCTTCAGCACTCGACTATCTTGTATTTTCGTCAGCGTCTGAGCAGCAACAATTCAATTCAATTCAGTTTATTTTGTATAGCCCAGAATCACAAATTACAAATTTGCCTCAGAGGGCTTTACAATCTGTGCACATGCGACATCCTCTGTCCTTCCCTCACATCGGCACAGGAAAAACTCCCCTTTAACAGGGAGAAAACACAAAGTACTGCAAAGCTACTCCTCTCCTCTGCTCACAGATAGCACTATCATTTCAGTCAAACCATGAAACACATCCCACTGCTGTACATTCACAAGATTATGTAAAACTAAACCAAACCTCTTCTGATCCCTGAGGGGAAAATGCAATTATATTATGATCAATACGCGTAATGTTTTTTTGTCTGTGTAGGTGGGCACTAATCCTGTGTTCTAAATCACTTTAACTAAAAGTAAAAAAGCATATTTGCTAAACACTAAATCTAAAAGCATGAACTAAAGATAATAGGTTTTCTTTCTGTAATGCAGGCTGAACACAGACCTGGGTGACATGCCAATGACTCAGCAATTGTTGAAATTGAGAGACGGCTTGAATTGCAACTTGCAGATAGATAACAATACGGACTGAGGGCTTGTTTAAAAAAGAGTAAACATACAGAGAGTGTTCTAAATCCCTACACGTCAAACTATGGCGTTCCTCGCACCCTTCTAGCATCAGTTTTGTGCTTGCAAAGCCGCCTCTAGTAGTCACAGTAATTATGATGGAGCACAGGAGGTAGTCAGGTGATGTAGTATAAAGACAGACAAAGATTTAAAGAAGATATCTGAAAGATGGATACTCAACTTACATATGTAACTTTAGTTAAGCTTGACAAATGCACTTATTTTAACCATGATTATTTCCTAAACCTTGAAGTCTATCAGACTACCTTGCACATTGAAAAATGGCGCTAAGGGCAACCCGTTAATAAATGATGCCAGGGGTCCTGTCCAAGCTTTCCTATGTGACAAATTGGGAGGGACACATCTTGTTTCAACGTAGGTTTGTATCTAAAAGGTATAGTTCACCACAGAAGTTCAAAGCATGACTAGCAATGTTGGCTCTTAGTTGTCAGTGAACTGCTCCCTCTGACAATATACTCTTCCTGATGTACCAATGCAGGAGAGAGAGGTATGGATAAAGGCCAAGCTCCTAAGCAGAGTGCTTGGCTGTGTGATGATTTTGGCACAGGGGCCTCACTCCTTATGGCAGAAACATATGATGCATCCTGGCCCAAAGAGACTTTTAACTGTACATAATCACCACAAAGAGAACAGCTGTAAAATGAGAAATTTGTGTCTCTGATGTCACAAGCTCCGAAATGACTATTAGTATGATCAGAATTTGATGCTGTCCCTGCCAGAGGAAGTCTCAAGTGTGTATGCTCTCAACTGACTGATCTGGAGAAGGACTCTAGTGCTCATGACATATGGGCCAAAAAACACAGAAGCTCGAACGAAAGCTGCAAACCTTTTTGGTCTATGGTGTTGGTGGGAATGAATGTAATGCCATCTTAGAATGCATTTCAAGTTTCTCCTTGATACAGAAAGTCCAGATCCTCTATGCTTGCTAGTCAGGCTTCAATAATGTCAGCAAAGAAAGGGGGAAACTAAAGAAAACAAACAGGGAGACCGTAAAAATCCCAGTCGGCCTCTTTGATGTTTCCTAGTCCGTTCATTGTTCCACTGATGCCAGGTTTTGCCGTCAGCCAGCAGGGAGGCTGATGGGAGGGCTGTGCGCGGATTGGATTCTTCCTGGTTGTCAGGAGGAGAGGAGGCTGGGAAGAAAGCTTTTCATTCTTGTGTGTTACCATGGGACACGGACTACAGCTGTTCAGGATCTCTCGTCTCTGTGTGCCAGCAAACACTCCATCATGTAAACACATTAGCACTACTGTTTTTGCTATCTATTATCTTATAATGAATTGAAAATAATTGAATTTGAATTTAATTGAAATAAAGCTGCAATACACTCAGACAATGTCATGGACGAACTCATCTCGAGTATGCAGTAGATATTTCAGGGTGAGGCCAAATTGCCAATTTATTGATTTATTTATTGCTGAAAATAAAGTTTGATGAAGTGAGGAGTCTAGTCATGACCACTCAAGTCAAATCTGAGTTGATTTTCAGCTCCCACTTGAGGTCCTGGGTAATAATGGAGCTGAGGAAGCAGAAGGACTCCACAGCGTTGACAAGGGAGTCACACAGGGTGATGGGGGCAGGTGGGAATGCGTTCTTCGAGAAATCCACAACCATCTCCACTGTCTTTAGTGTTGAGATCTAAATTGTTTAAGCCACACAAGATCAACAGATGGTCAATCACCCACTTGTAAGCAGACTCATCCCCACCCGAGATGAGTCCAACAAGGGTGGTGTCATCCGCGAACTTCAGGAGCTTGACGGACTGGTGACTGGAGGAGCAGCTGTAGGTGTACAGGGAGAATAGCAGAGGGGAAAGAATGCAGTCTTGAGGGGAACCGGTACTGATGCTCCAATAGCCTCAGACATGTTTTCAAAGTTTTACATGCTGCTTCCTGTCAGACAGGAATTCTGTAATCCACTTGCAGGTGGAGTCGGGCATGTCCAACTGGTAGAGCTTTTCCTGTAACAGTGAAGGGACAATGGTTTTATATGCAAAGCTGAAGTCTACAAACAGGATCCTGGGGTAGGTTCCTGAGGAGTCCAGATACTGGAGGATGAAGTGAAGGGCCATGGTGACTGTGTCATCTACTGACCTGTTGGCTGTGTAGGCAAACTGCACCAGGTCCAGGAGTGGGTCTGTGAGGGTTTTTAGGTGGGATAGGACAAGGCGCTCAAAAGACATCATAACCACAGAGGTCAGGGCGAACGGCCTGTATTCATGAAGTATGTGATCCTTGTTCTTTTGGGGACGGGGATGATGGTGGAGGCCTTGAAGCCGGCTGGGGCGTGGCATGTAATTAGTGAGGTGTAGAAAATGTCTGTGAACACCGGAGACAGCTGATCAGCACAGTGATTCAGGGTGGAGGGAGGGACAGAGGACATCAACTGGAGGTTCAACTGATCTTTTAACTATAACGCAGTTTCGTCAGCAGATGTAGCTTATTAGTGCAGTTTGCTCTGTCTTAAACAAACTGTACTTGAAAGTTCCACGGTCAACTTAAATGTAATGCCGGGTTCATACAACACAGAATTGTTGTCTGTTATGACGATGACTACGTCAGATTAGGTGATTATAGTCATCAATTCTTACCGTGATTTGGCCAAGAGACATGACAGACTACATGTTAGTCCTTGACCAGTCAAAACTCTCAATCTTTCACGACATGCATGATGTCATCAGGAAAGAGGTGACCAACTTTCAGGAAGAATGTTAACAAAGAATGGCGGTGGGTATGATGTATTCTATTTAGAAAAGTCTGAAAAGAGAAAGGAACAATGACTGTGACCATTCCTATGTTTCACAGTTCCACCGCACAGCACCAACATTATCAGTTATTTCTGTTTGCCATACAGTAGTGTGTGAAAAAGCTCTCTGTGCTCCTATTGGTCAAAGTCACAGATGTAAGGGAACACGTCGTGGACAGCAATAAATATTCAAACACGCTAGTGTTCTGTTTGGATGTCCTGAGGCGTCCCAGACGCTGCATTGGTTGTCGTTCACCATGACACATTACATGGGATAAAACGATTGTGGGGCTGCTGTCAGGCTGATATCATGTAGTCTGAAACCGGCAATAAGCAGACACAGACGTGAAGGTGTAGGGGTGCTTAGAATGATGGCCGGTTTAGGTGGCACCCAGGTAACACACCTTGTTGAATGTGTGCCCCATTTACAAAAGCTGAGTCCTTCCTGCAGCTGCTCAAGTTCAAATCTGACTTCAAATCTGAGCAAAAAAGAGCTTACTTCTACTATGTTAAATGTTTAAACGCTCCATAATAAAAGAGGAAGTGGACCTTAAGTTGAGATTGTTTTGTTCATTAGGAAACGGTAACAATTTGTATAGCCTTGGTGACGTCATGGTGGTGTCACAGGAAAGGGTAAGTATTCCCACCTTACCCTCTCCAACAGAGGAGAGATAAAGGTGAGCTGCGTAAAAATGTATAGCAGTTTCTTGGCCATTGCACACAAAGACGTCTTCCCCATAGGTTGATCTGTCTGCTGTGCCAGGGAAAATAATAGAGGGCAGAGGGTGTTGCCTTGGTTAGTAAACAGATCTACTCCCGCTTTCTCGACCTGTGAACAAGCCTGTTGATGTAGTCCACCATGGTGCGTTTGTCAGTCCTCTCCAACACATTTCTTCGCCATAACATGAGCACAAAGTTTTGGAGGACCAAGAACACTTGAGTTGGTTCATGTGTCGCTTCCCAATCAGGGCCACACATCACCTACAAATCTCCCTAGGCAAGTCCATCCGGCCCTTTCAGGGACACATCCAGGATCACTGTGACATGGGAGGTCACTCTTCCCAGCGGTGTTCTCTGTTATTTGTGTTGTGCATACCCCCAGTATTGCAGGTTGTCCTGTACCGAAGGGGGAATGGTAATCAAGCGCCACTTGTGCTTCCAAGTGAGGCTGGCAAGCCACCTCTGCAGCTGTGTGGAACATAGCCCATTCTCTGTCGCACAGTGGCTGAAGTGCCATGTCCCCACATCTGCGGAAGGCGTGGGGGGCCAGGGCATAGCCGAACAGCAGTCGGCATACTCATATGCTATCCCCTGGACGGCGAAATGTAAGAATATCCTTTTTGACATGCACCCCTAAGTCGATGATGGTGAACAAGTTGCCTGCTAAACCAGTTCCAGTAACCACGCTGATCCATATTAGTGCAGTAAGGGCTGCCAAAACGAGATGTAGAGTGGAAAAAGCTGATCTGGCGATGAGGTCCCTGAACACATGGAGGTTTGCTTTCTGACAACATCATGCCGATTTGCGACCAAGGAGATCCTCCCAACCACAATCTTTCCAACTAAACATAACCATAATGCAGTAACCATGTGCAGATATTATAGGAATACATTATGTTAAAATCCTTGACATTGAATATTAAAATAGCATTGTTAAAGGACGTAATCAAGGCAATTTTTTTTAAACATTGAAATTAGCTAATTATTGAATTGTAAAATGAAATGATCACTATCCCATGATGCTGTCAAACAATATATAATGCCATTAAAACAAAGTATGCAAAGTTATTTTCCTTGCTTTTAGATTATACAAATAACTGGAGTTCATTCTGTACACATGACATCTATTGCATTCTGTCCATCCTGGGAGAAGGATCCCTCCTCTGTCGTTCTCCCATAGGTTTCTTCCTTTTTTCTCCCTGTTAAAGGGTTTTTTTAGGGGAGTTTTTCCTGTGCCGATGTGAGGGAAGGACAGAGGATGTCGCATGTGCACAGATTGTAAAGCCCTCTGAGGCAAATTTGTAATTTGTGATTCTGGGCTATACAAAATAAACTGAATTGAATTGAATTGGAGTAAGTAACTGAAATGATTTAGGATAAGGATACTCATTTCATGGATGTAATTTTCCAATGTACATCAGAAAGGGTGCCAGAAGTATTTGCAGTGAGTGTGATGCGTCTAAAACTCAAAAAGGAAATACTTATTTTCCTCCTCCAAAGCAGGTCAGAGGTTTGGGTTGGGTCAGAACAAACAGTTTATTCCTTCAATGCAGTATAGTAGAACAGTTACTTGCCAAGTCAGAGACTTTAATCCCTGGTTGAGTGACAGTCTTTTTAACAAATTAGATCCCCCTGCCTCCCGGCCTGTGAGATTTCTCTTAAATCTCATGTTCTGTGATCCCCTTTGTGGTTTCGTTTAATGGCTGCCATCCAAGTCACTTCATGGTCCACAGAGAGCTGCTGCCCTTCTGACATCTCCCTAATAAAGAAGCTCATCGTCCTTCAAAGCTTTTCCCTTCCCTTCCCTCTAATATCTGATAGAATTGACAACAGGGAGAAGTGACTATTCCTCAAATTATTGGAATGGCAGATAGAAAACATCTGAATGTTTTTTGGAAATTCAAAGGTTTCTTGCAAATGATTGATGCTGTAATATTTGTAATTAGAAGATTACAGATCTCAGGATAGTGATGAAATACCTGCTGTAAAAGCAATTTATGTCCATCTGTGGTTGACTGTGGTAGAGGAGATTGCAAATACTTTTATACGGTGACATTTACAGTTTCCTGAATTTAGGTGAGCTTTTTGGGAAGTTATTTTGCCTTTTGGTAAAAAAGTGGTCCTCCAATAAGAGGATTGGAGGTTCGATCCCCAGCCCCAGTCGTCCATGTCGATGTGTCCTTGGGCAAGAAACTTAACCCTGAAATGCTCCTGCAGGCTAAACTTCTGGCATTTGAATGGGTATGAGTTTAAGTTAGAGTACTGATTGGCAGGTGGTACCTTGTATGGTGCCCCTGCCATCAGGGTGTGAATGGGTGTGAATGGGTGAATGATTACCAAATTGTTATATTATTTCTTCTCAAAACAATGTTAGTCATGCAAGGTCATCTAAAGAGAAAAAAGTTACATTTAGTAAATTACATTTAATTAGTATATTGTCTAAAATGTAAATAGAGTTTTGGGATATAGCACGAGCTGATTTGGTAATTAGCAAAAATAAACATTGTAATTATTGATATTAATAAAATGATTAATATCAATGAGATTATTAATATAGATTAATAATAATGGGACACCATCCTGGGATCAGGGACCATTACCCAAACTGTGGATAAAGCCTCAAAAGTGATGTTCACTCAAAATGTCAAGTACTATTCCACATTCATAGTTAACAGTAAAGGTTTGAATCTGAGCACTGACCATAACAAAACATATGTACAAAATGATCACAGAAACTGCTCCTTAAAATATAACAGAATTTATTTACCTAACAATACTGATCAGTAATCAATAATATAAATCAACAAACATCTATTATACAATTACAAGCATACTAAACCTAAGAGCAACAAACAAGCACATGGTAAGAGGAGTGTGTGCGTGTGTGTGTGTGTGTGTGTGTGTGTGTGTGTGTGTGTGTGTGTGTGTGTGTGTGTGTGTGTGTGTGTGTGTGTGTGTGTGTGTGTGTGTGTGTGTAAGTTTTGAGTGTGTGTGTATAAGGAATACACTCAAAGAAAGGCAAAGAGGATCCTCGTGGCCGCAGTAAAGTAAAGGAACCCGACTGGCAAACTCAGATTTGGCAGCCTTGTGTGGCATCAGGGAAAACAAAGGATGTCTACTTGAAGAATCCTGTAATTCTGTGTCCTTTCTTCTGCTCAGGGGTACAGAATTGATCGCTAGTCTGTCCACCAGATGAACCACTGCTGACTGCTAGTCCATCTTCAACGGATGAAGCATCGCTGACAGCTGCAACATGCAGCACCTTAATCTGTCACATCTTCCATTGAGCAGACCCCCATATAGTCTCATGGGCTGTAAGAAGCATTGCACATGTGCTTTTAAATGTATCACGTGTGAAACATACAAAATCCACATGCCAACCAATGCATCAAATGTGAAACATCCAAAAACAATGCGCTTATTTCATGTGATTTATCACGCGTGAAATGCAGTTTCACTTTGATGTATCGCATGTCCTTTTTTTGCAAGAGACGAACGAGATGGACAAAAGCTCAAGTAAGTCTGGATATAAAGAAAAATAAATATCTTTTGTAAAAAACGTTGGCTGGAGAGATGAATAAAGGTCAGGGACAGCATCCTCTCATCCTGGAGAGATTAATTGTGGATGAAAGAGGATTCCAAGCAGATAGGAGCTGATCGGTCGACTTGAAGAACCCATGGTCTTGGGAGTAAGGTTGGGGCAATGTCTTGTTGATGGTGTGTTTCACGGCTCCATCCATCTTGGTTCCTGGACAAAGAAAGAAGAGACCAAAAGGAAAAGACAAAAGGGATAGAAAAGGGCTTAAGAACACCTTAATACAATGGAAGAGGAAACTTTACTGTAACTGAGTATAAGGTCTTCATTCTCAAATTAGAAGAATTTTGGATCTCATTTTGACACCCATACCTATCAGCAACAATACCATTTTACCTAGTCTAATGAAATTGTAATCAATCTAATCAAATTGTTTTGCTGAGATCTGGCAACACCGTCACATTGACAAGTATGCAAGTTCTAAGGCTAGCCAAACATAAGGGTTCAGTATACTTATATTTATTTTATATTTACTTATCTTTATGTGTACAAGGTAGGTAAATACTTATGCTTACATTTGTTCTTCTACGTTTAAAGCAACAAGAAAACCTGAGTTAAATTCCTAGTATGCATACATGGCCAATAAAGCGGATTCTGATTCTGATTATACTTCAGTACACCTACAAACTAGGTTGACCAAGTCTACGAGGGCATAAGCATTTAGATCATATTCCAAATGGTGATAATTGATGCAGGGCTAAAAGCTATCAAAGAAAGGGGCAATACACATTTAATGGTACAAATGGAGATAAAAGCCTTCACTTTCAGACGGTCTCTGCTTAAGGGCATTCACAGTGTTTCATTAAAAGAGCCTGAGACAAAATCTCTGCATCTTCTTCTTTTTACACCTCAGCTTACCTGGCCAATCACAGTAAGTTGGCATAATGTCTGTTGTGATGTATTTTTTTGGTCAGATACAGCTTCCTCCATTCCCCTATTAAGAAGTGGGTTTTAGAAGCGTGTTGATATTGAAAAGTAATAACCATTGGTAACATCCATTATGAACCATCATTGTGGTTAAACTTTGACCTACTGTACTTTTCAAACACAACAACAGCTATCACTCAAACAGCTAATTCGAACAATTGCAGCACTTACCCCTTCCTGGTTCTCTCTTTAGCAGGGGGAAGGGGGGTCATTTATGGTATTATTATATGGAATTTGTATTCATGTAATTATACATTCTTTGTGTTACATTTTTGGATGGTATAGTTTGATGGGAATATTTATTTGTTCATATGGTGGTCTTGTCCCCCTAATTACCCACAGCAGGGAGGGTATATACAGCGGGTAAAATAAGTATTGAACACGTCCCCATTTTTCTCAGTAAATATATTTCTAAAGGTGATATTGACATGAAATTTTCACCAGATGTCGGTAACAACCCAAGTAATTCATACATACAAAGAAAACCAAACAAATAAGTTCAAAAATTAAGTTATGTGTAATAGAATGGAATGACACAGGGAAAAAGTATTGAACATGCTTACTGAAATGTATTTAATACTTGGTACAAAAGCCTTTGTTGGTAATGACAGCTTCAAGACGCCTCCTGTATGGAGAAACTAGTCGCATGCATTGCTCAGGTGTGATTTTGGCCCATTCTTCCACACAAACAGTCTTCAAATCTTGAAGGTTCTGTGGGCCTCTTCGATGAACTCTGATCTTTAGTTCTTTCCATAGATTTTCTATTGAATTCAAGTCAGGTGATTGGCTGGGCCATTCTAGCAGCTTTATTTTCTTTCTCTGAAACCAATTGAGAGTTTCCTTGGCTGTGTGTTTGGGATCATTGTCTTGCTGAAATGTCCACCCTCGTTTCATCTTCATCATCCTGGTAGATGGCAGCAGATTTTTATCAAGAATGTCTCGGTACATTTTTCCATTCATCCTTCCTTCAATTATATGAAGTTTGCCAGTGCCGTATGCTGAAAAACAGCCCCACACCATAATGTTCCCACCTCCAAACTTCACTGTTGATATGGTGTTTTTGGGGTGATGTGCAGTGCCATTTGACCTCCAAACATGGTGTGTATTATGGCATCCAAAGAGTTCAATTTTGGTCTCATCTGACCAGACTATATTCTCCCAGTATTTCACAGGCTTGTCTAAATGTAGTGCAGCAAACTTTAAACGAGCTTCAACATGCTTTTTCTTCAGCAATGTCTTGTCTTGCGTGGTGAGTGTGCATACAGGCCACGGCGGTTGAGTGCATTACTTATTGTTTTCTTTGAAACAATTGTACCTGCTAATTCCAGGTCTTTCTGAAGCTCTCCACAAGTGGTCCTTGGCTCTTGGACAACTCTTCTGATCATTCTTTTCACTCCTCTGTCGGAAATCAGGAGCACCTGGTCGTGGCCGGTTTATGGTGAAATTATGTTCTTTCCACTTCTGGATTATGGCCCCAACAGTGCTCACTGGAACATTCAGAAGTTTAGAAATCATTCTGTAACCAATGCCATCAGTATGTTTTGCAACAATAAGGTTGCGAAGGTCTTGAGAGAGTTATTTTACCCATCATGAGATGTTTCTTGTTTGACACCTTGGTAATGAGACACCTTTTTATAGGCCATCAGTTGGGACTGAACCAGCTGATATTAATTTGCACTGATAAGAGGCAGGATTGCTTTCTAATTACTGATATATTTCAGTTGGTGTCTTGGCTTTCCATGCCTTTTTGCACCTCCCTTTCTTCATGTGTTCAACACTTTTTCCCTGTGTCATTCTATTTTATTACACATAACTTAATTTCTGAACTTATGTGTTTGGTTTTCTTTGTATGTATGGATTACTTGGGTTGTTACCGACATCTGGTGAACATTTCATGTCAATAGCACCTTTAGAAATATATTTACTGAGAAAAATGGTGATGTGTTCAATTCTTATTTTACCCGCTGTAAGTCAGCTAGTTGGTGTGTCTTATAGTTTCTGTATGCAAGATAATAAAATGTCTTAAGAAGTTATTTGCACTTACACCTACAAAAGCAGATTCTCATTTCTAGTCAGTGACAGTTGATTTTGCTGGATGAACAGGGTAACTAGCTAGCAGATTCTATCAGCAGCAGCTAGCTTGCTAAATATGCTGAACTTGAGTTGTGTTATTTTAATATGAGGGTATGCGGAGCAGAAAGTAAGGGTGTAGAGGTTGTGTTGGTGGATGGATGTATAAGGCATCCAACATCCATGCTGGACACAATTTGAGGGGTTTATTTTCCAAAGCTTTCCATAACTTTAAAATATCCTAGTTAAATCATCCCACATAAACAATCTGTTTGATGGTAGGGTTGCTGTTTGTGTAGCGACTATGTGACGAGGGCTGGTAGGCTTTTCCTTGTTTGATGATGTTCAGCTATGAGACATCAAACTGAACAACTTGTCTTTTTCCACAGGTTTGAATTGCTGCCTCAGACTCCATATGCCCTCTTACTTCTCTCAGGTCATTTGAGATAACACATTAACCATTAAACTGATTAACATGCTTTTTTCTCACCAACAGACCTTTAAGGGGCTTTGCAACAACAGAGTTAAATTAAATTGTGATTTTATTGTAAGGTTGGGGCAGTTCAACAGTCAAACAGTGTAATTTCCTGTTTCCTGTTTTAATGTATCAATCACCTTTATTCAATAATGTGCTGGGAGTAATAGTTTGAATGTTTTATGCATTTTGTTTTCAGAGGGTTTATAGCATAGTGTCTCCCTTCTACAAATAGATTTTGCCTTCATGAATATTAAGTAATGTAATTGTAATATTAAAAAACCTGCATTTGATACCTCAAAGACATGGATGTTTAAAGCTCAATTTCAAATGGGTCACCGGTGGGACGGCTTAATTAGTTTAACATATTAAATACTGAGATGAAACCAAAGGCAAAATGATACCCAAGGAAGTAATAATAAATCAAGAATATGGGAATATTTTCATCGCTGGGTGCTGAGAGCCTGATATGGAAATGAGGAAAAGACTGAAATATCAAATAGAAGGAAAACAATGAAGGCCGCCTACCCAAGTCTGAGCAGGAGGCCTGTTGGATTATTCTGTCATGCATAACAGCTGTGAGGGGCAAAGCCAACTATTCTAATTGCCTCTCTGCTAGAAGCCATACTGAGAGACAAAAACAAAGAATAGGAGTGGAACTGGAGGGAAGGCAAAAGTTATTTCTTCACCATTTATTTCCATAAGTTCAGCTTCATTATGCTTGTAGCAAGTTCAAATAAGGACCACAAATAAATATAGGGTGTGATGTAAGGGTCCTTGTGTTTGGTCTCTTACACACATTCAACTGGGCAGAACATGCTATTTCTTCAACTCCACCATGCATTATATTCAGTACTGGTCTATAATCCATTTTTATCACATTTTGTGTAGTGACAGAGGTCAGTCGAGTTTTTTTTAATTATTATCGGCTCACTATAATAATAATAATAATAATAATCAATCCTTTATTAGTCCCACAATGGGGAAATTATTTCTCTGCATTTAACCCATCCCGGAGGAGCAGTGGGCTGCAATGAAGCGCCCGGGGAGCAACTTGGGGTTAGGTGTCTCGCTCAAGGACACCTCGGCATGTTGCCGGTAGAGGGGCTTGAACCACCAACCTTGTGGTTACGGGACAAGCGCTCTACCTCATGTGCCACAGCCGCCCAGAACATCAATCTGAATGCTTGCTTTTTTGATTTTTTAAACTAAAAATAAATATACAAAACTGATCACTTGAGGTCAACTAACTCACTTTTCCCTGAGCTTTCATTCACATCTCATGATCTTCCCATGCAGATAGAGTTGGTATACCCTAAAGAGATACTTTCCCAGATGACCAATGTTTATGTTGTTGGAAGGGCCGTAGGATATGCAAATATCTCATAGGACGCAATGCCTGGGTCGTTAGGTGCTATAGATATGCACTTTATTGAGAAAACAATTAACTAAAAGACCAAAAACAAATAATAAATGTAACTCATGCCGCTGAGGCTATGATATGTATGAACCGGCTGCACAGACTGTAGTTCGACACACACCGGGGGTGTTAGGGGGTTTCTAACTAGCCGCTATACACAATGTATTGCACGTACGCCTGATTTATGGTTCCAAAGCATTAATTCACTTTTGTCATAAGACCTTAGGATGAACCACTATCAGCGCACACATTCCACCCCTTCACACAGGCTCTGTTCACAGACACAGGTCTCTGTTAAGAAGTGTAGGTTTTCTTGTTTTTATGTTTTACCATTATAAGTTTTGCTTTGCCAAAGAGTACATATATTGAAGTACCAAAACACTGGCAACAAGGAAGATCTTGGGTAGATAATAATGAGAATAAATATACAGTGGGTACGGAAAGTATTCAGACCCCTTTAAATTTTTCACTCTTTGTTTCATTGCAGTCATTTGCTAAAATTGAAAAAGTTCATTTTTTTTCGCATTAATTCTAAACTCATATAACTCAGCAACCCATCTTGACAGAAAAAACCAGAAATGTAGAAATTTTTGCAAATTTATTAAAAAAGAAAAACTGAAATATCACATGGTCATAAGTATTCAGACCCTTTGCTGTGACACTCATATTTAACTCACATGCTGTCCATTTCTTCTGATCCTCCTTGAGATGGTTCTACTCCTTCATTGGAGTCCAGCTGTGTTTAATTAAACTGATTGGACTTGATTAGGTAAGGCACACACCTGTCTATATAAGACCTTACAGCTCACAGTGCATGTCAGAACAAATGAGAATCATGAGGTCGAAGGAACTGCCCAAGGAGCTCAGAGACAGAATTGTGGCAAGGCACAGATCTGGCCAAGGTTACAAAAGAATTTCTGCAGCACTCAAGGTTCCTAAGAGCACAGTGGCCTCCATAATCCTTAAATGGAAGAAGTATGGGATGACCAGAACTCTTCCTAGACCTGGCAGTTGAGCTACTCTTTACCTTATTGTAAACACTGGGGCCCAAAATCCTTCGGGTTTCTTTAGTCCAGCCAAACTGAGCAATCGTGGGAGAAGAGCCTTGGTGAGAGAGGTAAAGAAAAACCCAAAGATCACTGTGGCTGAGCTCCAGAGATGCAGTAGGGAGATGGGAGAAAGTTCCACAAAGTCAACTATCACTGCAGCCCTCCACCAGTCGGGGCTTTATGGCAGAGTGGCCCGACGGAAGCCTCTCCTCAGTGCAAGACATATGAAAGCCCGCATAGAGTTTGCCAAAAAACACATGGAGGACTCCCAAACTATGAGAAATAAGATTCTCTGGTCTGATGAGACCAAGATTGAACTTTTTGGCGTTAATTCTAAGCGGTATGTGTGGAGAAAACCAGGCACTGCTCATCACCTGCCCAATACAATCCCAACAGTGAAACATGGTGGTGGCAGCATCATGCTATGGGGGTGTTTTTCAGCTGCAGGGACAGGATGACTGGTTGCAATTGAAGGAAAGATGAATGCGGCCAAGTACAGAGATATCCTGGAAGAAAACCTCCTCCAGAGTGCTCAGGACCTCAGACTGGGCCGAAGGTTCACCTTCCAACAAGACAATGACCCGAAGCACACAGCTAAAATAACAAAGGAGTGGCTTCGGAACAAGTCTGTGACCATTCTTGACTGGCCCAGCCAGAGCCCTGACCTAAACCCAATTGAGCATCTCTGGAGAGACCTGAAAATGGCTGTCCACCAACGTTCACCATCCAACCTGACAGAACTGGAGAGGATCTGCAAGGAAGAATGGCAGAGGATCCCCAAATCCAGGTGTGAGAAACTTGTTGCATCATTCCCAAGAAGACTCATGGCTGTACTAGCTCAAAAGGGTGCTTCTACTCAATACTGAGCAAAGGGTCTGAATACTTATGACCATGTGATATTTCAGTTTTTCTTTTTTAATAAATTTGCAAAAATTTCTAAATTTCTGTTTTTTTCTGTCAAGATGGGTTGCTGAGTGTACATTAATGCGAAAAAAAAATGAACTTTTTCGATTTTAGCAAATGGCTGCAATGAAACAAAGGGTGAACAATTTAAAGGGGTCTGAATACTTTCCGTACCCACTGTAATATAATATAATTCATTCAATATAATCAGTTTATTTCATATAACTGAACTGACTTCAAGGTCAGCTGTGAGACAATTAGAGGGCCCGGACTTCATTGAGATTCCAACTTTCGTGTCTGAAAGCAGAGCAAGAAGTCTGGAAGCCCCAGTGGTTGGGAGATGTGCTAATGAGCTAAAAGTTCAGCAGTCTTCCCTGTTGACTTCTCCAATTACTCCTACCTTGCTCACAGAGCTTGCTACACATTGCTATTCACAGGTGTTTAACATTCACTGCTTATTCTCCTTGTTTCCATTATTACTTCCACTGTTGCGAGCAAAATATTAAACCATGTAATGTGGATTCTGGAGGTGGAGAAACACAGACCTACCCAGCAAGAGTCTAAACTCAGTTTTGCATCAGCATTTACATTACATTACATTACAGTCATTTAGCAGACGTTTTTATCCAAAGCGACTTACAATCAGTAGTATATTACATATCATTCACCCATTCACACACTGATGACAGGCTACCATGCAAGGTGCCACCATCAGACTCTAACTAACATTCATGCATCATCCAGTCCACACCGATGGCAAGCCTTCGGGAGCAATTTGGGGTTAAGTGTCTTGCCCAAGGACACATCGACTGCCGAAGCCAGGTATCGAACCATCTTTATGATTGTTTTTTGAATAGTTGTGGGGGAAAAAATCAATACAGCATTGTATCGATATGTTTTGCGTCGCAATATTGTATCGATACATGATCTTTCATTACATTAACAATTAATATTGCAATTAGGGATATCCGTGACAACTGCAGTTATATAAGTCCTGGTTTCATAACCATAAGAACTGAAGAAGCTAAGACATCAATGGTGTCCTCATTCCTGCATGTGACATATTGTTTTTGTGCGCGGCGAAATCTCCTCGTGTGTGTGTGTGTGTGTGTGTGTGTGTGTGTGTGTGTGTGTGTGTGTGTGTGTGTGTGTGTGTGTGTGTGTGTGTGTGTGTGTGTGTGTGTGTGTGTGTGTGTGTAGGTTTGTTTTGAGTGTTTCAGAGAGTCTTGTCACTCACCTAAAGCGTTACTGTAAACATTTCAGAGGCAACCAACTCACCAGCCTTCAATCTGCAAAAAAGTGCATTAAATTGGCAGAGTGGGATTTTTTGGGGTTTAGAAAATGATCAGGGAGTCCTGTGAACGACTACTTAATTACACTGTTAAACCAGCTTGAACTTAACCAGTTTAAAGGCGCATTAAAGCCTGGTACTTTTGATCCAGGGCCTGCTCTCTGTGGTCAAAACAGACGACAGCAGTGGATCTTAGAATAGCACTCCCTGTGAATAAACAAAAAGTTAGGATTGTTGGTTATATACATGTAATGTATGGTGCTGTTAGATTGCTGCTAGACTGACCCTTTAACACAGGTTTTTGAGTCACGTTAAAACAGATTTGCATTAACACATTGTAATCGTGTTAACTTTGTAAGCCCTAATAGGGTATACGTACACTGCAAAAAAAATTAATTACACATTGGATCTTGAAGAACAAAATATTCAAGTTGAAATTCTTTATCGATATAATGATGTCCTTATTTTGTACTGTCCTTGAGAACAAAATAAAAATTAAAGTCACTAACCCATTGAGTGCTGCATTGGAAGTGAAAAATCTAAATTACGGCTGATTCAACTAATAATGTGGCTCAATAGTGTGTTTGGCCCTTGGGCATGCTGCTGATGAGACGGTGGATGGATTCTTCCTTTTTTCTCCCTGTTAAGGTTTGCAAGCGTCTTGGGACAGGGGATGTTGTATGTGTACAGATTGTGAAGCCCTCTGAGGCAAATTTGTGATTGTGGGCTACAAAAACTATATGGAATTGAATTTTTTTTTAATTTGTCTGGGGGATCTCCTCAGTGAGCTCCTGGACAGTCAGTGGCACTACTGTGCAACGTTAGATGCACTAATACACAATGAATCAGAGGTTATCAATTGGATCGAGGTCTGAGGAATGTCAAGGCCAGTCAATGGTTTCAATGCCTTAGTCATCCAGGAACAGCCTACACACTGGCCACATGAGGCTAGGTATTGTCCTGCACAAGCAAGAACCCATGGCCTACTGCACCAGCGTAAGGGCTTACAATGGGTATGAGGATTTCATTCTGGTACCTAACAGCAGTCAGGGAACCTTTTGGCTAGCACGTGGAGGTTTGTGTGACCCTCCAAAGATATGTCTCCCCAGACCATCAAAGACCCAACGCCAAACTGGTCCTGCTGGATGTTGTTGCAGGCAGCATAACATTTGCCACAGCATCTCAAGACTCTTTCACATCTGTCACATGTGCTTATTGTGAACCTGCTCTCATCTGTGAAGAAAATGGGGCGCATTGCAAACCTGCCAATTCTGATGTTCACTGGCAAATGCCACTTTACCTGCACGGTGCTGGGTTGTTAGCACAGGTCCCACAGACACCCTCTGTCCAGGATGGCAGGGTCCATGGATTGGCTCGCCTTTGAAAGGAGCTATGGAGCAGGGCATTGGGCCTGGCTCCAGTGCGAACACCTGGATCTCGGTGTCGGGGGTGTTGTGGCACCCAGGTCCAATGCAGCAGTGCATATCGTCCTTTAACTCTGAGTACCCGAGTTTGCAGTCCCAACATACAGCCATACAAGTTTGCAGTCCAAGTATAAATCCACAAACTTCCGCCTTGGTTTGCTAGTGTCTACGTTCCTGTGTTGGTTGCTTGTGTTCCTTGTTTGATTTCCTGCCTGAGTTCCTCGTGCCATTTTAGTTTCCTAGTTCAGTCTTTTGGTGTTTTGACCTTTGTACTTCGTATGGCTCAGTCTGCTCCCTCTTGGTTGCCTGTTTTGTTTTGGAACCTGCTTTTGATTTTAAAGATCACCTTTTGTTTAAGTCAACTTGCTTGCCTGATGTTTTGCATAGAAGTCCTCTTTTGAATTGAATTGGCCTTGCAACACATATTAAGATATCAAGGAGACTCGTAGAGACGTGACTGCATGGTATGAACTCCGTTCTTTTAATGGCCTCCGCCACTCGTTGCCTAGGTTACATGTATACAGAACGTTCCAACGTATTACCGTATTACCTCTAATACTACATCCCCCTTTCTGACTTAAGGATGCTGTCTTAGAAAATGCATAACAAAACAATAAAACTCCTGTTAATAAAACATTAATTATTTCTTTCACTCCTCTTGAGAGTTAAACTAAACACTTGCATCTTTTCAAGCAAACAGGTTTTTAAACTAAGACTGTTTTATGTTAATCTCATAAACTTTTAACCTTTATGTCAGTCTTACTGGAACTATGAAATCATGTCAAATGTAAACAGTTGCATTTTCAATTTCAACAAATAGATACTCTAACAAGCATCAACAACATTTACAACATTTGCACATCACTTTCTCTTTTCTCTTCAGTCATGGACTTAGTCTTTTAGGTACAGTCATAGTCTTTTAGGTACACTGGTGGTACTCTCACTCTGGAAGGGACAGGTCCTTCTTTTACTGGTGTCTGCTGCCCCGAGTCACAAGGATTTGCAGGTGTGACAGGTGTGTTCACCGCAGTGGATGCACCATCCTCAGGTAAGTCGGTGCGTGTTGCTGGTGCAATAGGGGTGGGCGAGAGATGGTACCTGTTTCTTCGCAACGTGCCCCTAGGTGTCTCCACATTGTAGGATCTTGGAGTGCCTGCATTTGACACCACTGTGCCTCTCTCAAGGATGTCCTTGACCCACACATGGTCACCTTGTCGGAGGAGTGGCAGGTTTCGAGCTCTGTGACGACGGTCGTAGTTCAGTTTCTGCTTCTGTCTGTATGCTTGTTCAATTATTTTTAGACTGTTCATGTCTGTCCAGCCCGGGTTAAGCTGAGATGGGATGACAGGGACAGGTGTTCTAATGTTTCTGCCCATGAGGAGCTCTGCTGGACTGTGTCCGTTCGCCAGAGGAGCGGCCCGGTAGGCCATGAGGCCAAGGTAAGGGTCACTGGATTTCTTCAGGATACCTTTGATTGTCCTAACGGCCCGCTCGGCCTCACCGTTGCTTTGTGGGAAGTGGGGGCTGGATGTGACATGACTGAAACCCCACTCTCGTGCAAACTTTCTGAAGTACTCGGATGCAAATTGTGGCCCATTGTCTGAGCGCACCACATCTGGTATGCCATGACGTGCAAATATGGATTTGAAGTGCTCCACCACCGCCTCAGATGTTGTATAAGTGAGTTTGGCTACTTCAAAGAATCTGGAAAAGTAGTCTACAATGACCAGATAGTGCTTATTATTTTCTGTCTGAAATAGATCTGCCCCCACAGTGGACCATGGTCTTGCTGGGAACTCAGTGGGTTGCAGTGTTTCTCTAAAGTTGGTTCTCTCCCGACTGCATACATCACAGTTCTCTATCAGTTGTGTCAGGTCTTTGCTAAGGCCTGGCCACCACACAGATTGCTTGGCCCTCTCTCTGCATTTAGTGAGTCCCAGGTGGCCCTCATGCAGTTTGTTCAGCATCTCTGCTCTAAGTGACACTGGAATTACTATTCTACAGCCGTAAAGTAGCAAACCCTCATTAACTGTTAGCTCACCTGAGAACGGCAGGTAGGGACGGAATGCTGTTTGTATGGAGAATTTATCAGGCCAGCCCTCCTTGCAGTATCTCTTCAGTGTGTGGGATACAGTGTCTTTGTCCTGATGTGTTTCTATTTCTTTAAGTCTTTTGTCTGTAGCTGGCAGGTTTGCCATCACAGTGTCCACGTACAGGCTCACCTCTTCTTCCTGTAAGCCCTCCGCTGTGTTCTCGATTGGCGCTCTGGAGAGCACGTCAGCGGTGGCGATGTCCTTGCCTGGCACATGTGAGATGGTGTAAGAGAACCTCATCAGCCGCATACGTAGACGCTGTATGCGAGGTGGCAGTTCATCCAGACTCTTTGAGCCTAGCAGGGGAACCAAAGGCTTGTGATCTGTCTCTACGTGGAAGTCCTTTCCTATAAGGAACTCTGCAAATCTCTCACAGGCCCATGTTGTGGCTAAAGCTTCTTTTTCGATTTGAGCATACCGCTGTTCGGTGTTGCTCAGGGCTCTCGAAGCATATGCCACCGGCTTCCAGTCTTTTCCATTTCGTCGCTGGAGGAGAACAGCACCCATGCCGTATGAAGATGAATCTGCTGAGACAAGTGTGTCTGCATTTGGGTCATACAAGGCAAGACCCGGCGGTGTTGTAAGCTCAGCCTTAATCTGTTCAAAGGCTTGCTGCTGTTGTGGACCCCAGGCCCACATGTTTGATTTCCTCAATAGATCTCTGAGAGGGCGCGTTTTCTCCGCCAGGTGAGGCAGGAATTTTCCCAGATGATTGGTCATTCCCAAGAAGCGCCTCACCTCACTGACGTTACTGGGCTCTGCCATGGCTTTCACAGCGCCCACCTTGTCAGGGTCTGCACTGACTCCAGTGGCGTCGATAAGTTGTCCCAGGAACTTTATCCTGCTCTTTGAGAAGTCACATTTGTCATTGAGTGTCACCCCTGCCTCCTGCAGACGTGTCAATGTCTTCCTTAGCCTCTCATCATGCTCACTCTGCGTGGCACCCCATATGAGCACATCGTCCATCTGACATACAACACCTTCCAGGCCCTCCAGGATACGAGACATGCGTTTTTGGAAGTGCTCTGGAGCGGACGAAATTCCAAAACAGAGACGGTTGTAGCAGTACCGCCCAAATGGTGTTATGAAGGTGGTGAGGAGAGAGGATTCTTCGGACAGCGGAATCTGCCAGAATCCAGCATTGGCATCGAGTTTAGAAAAGATCTTGGCTCCTGCAAGCTGTCCTAAAGTGTGCTCAACAGATGGTAGCGGATGCTTCTCCCTCATCACTGACCTGTTCAGCTCCGTGAGGTCGGTGCAAATCCTGACTCTGCCAGAGCTCTTGGGCACCACAACCATGGGTGCACACCATGCTGTAGGCTCCTCCACCTTTGAAATCACTCCTTGCTGCTCCATGCGAGTGAGCTCTTCTCTCACCTTTGGCATGAGTGGGAGGGATATGCGTCGCGGGGTCGAGAGAGAAAAGGGCTTTGCTCCAGGCTTCAGCACAATGGTGTACTCTCCCTCCATTTTCCAGACAAAAGATTTGGAAAGTCCAGGCTTTAATTTATGTATTTAATTATTTGATTTTTTCACGAGCACAATGGTGTACTCTCCCTCCATTTTCCCTAGTCCAGAGAAAAGATTTGGAAACTCTCTTTTCACAGTCTCTTTAGTATCCAGGCTTATGTTATTCACACGAGCAACCAGTTGAAGTGTCATGGCGGCTAGTCCACCCAGGAGTGGCGTACGTAGCCCATCAACAACATAAACTTCCTCTTGTGTGCTTTTGTTACCCTTACTGAGAGTAGCTGTAAATTTTCCATTCACCTTTAATGCTGTCCCTCCTGGTCCATAAAGAGTCTTTGTGGCTCTGGAAAGTTTGCTGAACTGGCCCTGGGTGTACAACTTTGCTGGGATTGCAGTGACATCTGCTCCAGTGTCTATCTTAAACACTGATTTTTGATTGTCCACCCTAACCTCTGTCATCCATGGGCAGGCACCTGTGGACTCCACAGAGCCCAAGAACGCGACGTCCTCATCGCTGTATTCCTCAGTCACTGCAGCTACATGAACTCCCGGTTTCTTTTTAGCTTGGCAGACTCTAGCATAATGTCCTTTCTTTCGGCACTGGTTACACACAGCCTCTCTAGCTGGACACTGCTGCGGATGATGCCCTCGTGTGTCCCCGCATCTGTTACATTGTGTTTGTCTTTCCAGTGTCTTTTTATGAAATGTCTGCCTATCTCGCTGCATGCTTTGCTTTGAGCCGCTGCGCTGCCACGATTGCATACTGTCTAGCTGAGTGCTACTGGCTTCTGCTTTAAAGTTTGTTTTTAGCATTTCAAGTTGCTTCTTTACCTGCTCACTTTGTCGTGCCTTGTTAATTGCCTTCTCCAACGTCAGTTCAGGGTCCATCTGCAACTGTTCTGAAAGGCGTTTATCCCTCAGGCCCACGACTAGACGATCTCTCACCATTTCGTCGTGTAGAGCACCGTATCCGCAGTACTCAGCAAGGCAATGCAGCGCGGTGTGGAAGCTGTCTGCTGACTCGCCGACCTCTTGTTGCCTCTGGTTGAACTTAGCCCGTTCGAATATAATGTTCCTGCGCGTTACAAAATGTGCGTCCAGCTTATTTTTCACGGTACCATAGTCTCCCGCCTCTTCTGCGTTTAAATGTAGAGAAACTACAATGTCCTCTGCTTGTTCTCCCATTGTGTAAATCAACGCATTGACCTGATTTTCCTCGTCCTGAGCGTCCATTCCAGACGCGATGCGAAATCTGTCGAATCGTTTTATCCATTTCGTCCACTCTTCTGCCTTGAACGAAAACGGCTCCGGAGGCTTAACTTGGTACTGAGCCATCGTTGCTCCCGCCGTCAAGCTGCTAACGCTAACTCACTGACTGGCTTATCTAACCTAACTCAGCGAATACCACTACCACTTTGCAGCTCACTGTCTTCACTTCTGACACCATGTTCAGTTGGCCTTGCAACACATATTAAGATATCAAGGAGACTCGTAGAGACGTGACTGCATGGTATGAACTCCGTTCTTTTAATGGCCTCCGCCACTCGTTGCCTAGGTTACATGTATACAGAACGTTCCAACGTATTACCGTATTACCTCTAATAAAGAGAAGTAACAGATTTGAAACAGTCCTTAAACAATTTATTATGCATTCCACTAGTATTGCTACTTTCTACTGCACAATCATTGCTTTCAGTAATCTAAATGTTATTTTCTGCAGTTGTAAGGTAAAAGCAGCTACAGTGCTTGCCTTTATCCAATATACAACAATAACCGTTTCACTTCTCTAGCTTTAAAAACACAGGATTATTGTCGGAGGGGGCAGTTTCAGCTGCGGATACTGTTATTAGGGTTACACCTGTCGCTTCTTTGTCATCCAATCATACAAGAACCCATTAACTGTCAAGTCTGTATGCTACAAGATTGGATCTTGCCCACATTGGGATCCGATCAGCCAGATCACCTCCCAAGGTGGCCTGGTTTGCATTGAGTTCTGATCCCAGTGAGGTGTGGACAGCATGTGGGCACTGTTATAAACTGCAGGATTTTTGCCATCCTTGCAACAAGAGGCACTGAGTGGTGGTTCAGAATACTTGGTAGTACCTCCAACTTTATATATAGTGGCCTATATGGAGACTTCCACCTCTTTGTCTCTTTCTTTCTTTGAGTCATGGCAATCATCAGCAATCAACTTAAAATAATTGCCTAGCTGAATAAACGGCATAAGTGATTGTAACCCTTGTTTCCTGGTGGTTTCCTGGCTCCAGTTAGAACCTTAAATCCAGAACAAGATGGTCATTTGAGCCGGAAACTGAGCCACACTCAATACAGTGACCTAAAATGGCTGATTCAGAGACTGATGGCATTAGCCTATAGATGAGGCCACTAATGAAGGTAAGCCTCCTTCTACTTAGAACATGGATGGATTCAAGGTGTGATAGAATCAACCCACCTCTACATGGAAAAGGCCAACCCAGAATTGTCTCAACATTACCTAGGCCACCTACACGTGCTCAACAAAGAGAGGCTAGCCTTTCCCCTGATCAATGATAACCTACCTCTTACAGAGAGAACCAAATCCCTTTGCCATCAGTATCTTGTGAAGTATTAGCTAAACCCCTAACAAAGCCCATTAGCCATGAATCAGGGGCTAGACCTCTCCGAGATAGGCGCCCCACTGACTACTATGGGATTCATATGTTGAAGCAGAGGAAAATTATACGATCCCACGGCTCACGTAGTTCTCACAGCAAGAGGACTCACTGCACCAAGTGAGCTTCTAGTCTCCCTACCAGTCTCATGTTAGTAGGGATTAATGGAGCAGCCATGCTTCTTATTTGAGTGACTGGCAAGCCAGAGTTCTGGAGGAAAAGGTAAGGAGGGATCAGCTGGAGTAGCTCAGAAGACAAAGACAGGATGCAGACAAGGAAATAGAGAAAGAGAATTCTTAGACAGGTTGACATGAACTGATGTATTTGTATTAAAGAACAAGAGCTTTAGTCAGCCAAGCTTTTTTCCCGTTTTATTAGACAGAATTTCTCTGAAGATAAACACCCAGGTTGTGCCTCTGCACTTATTCCCTCATCTCATCTCATCTAATGGAAATGGAGCAAACTCTTCCTTTTATGATCTGTCTCCCTGCTGGATATTCACTCTTGCCACCCCTAACCTGATGTACGCTGACTCTCACTCTCATTCGGTTTTAACTCCTTTGCTTCCTCAACTTGGCTTTCACGGAGGACTACCTAGGGTCTCCAATACCTTTCCTATGCCTCAAATGATACAGTAAAGCTTAGGGTCGGTCCAGGCTCACTCTTTGCGCTCAATAGCCACTGCTCAAGCTACACTGTTGTCTATTCCCCATGTGTCTGCCCAGGCTATATCTTCTTCCAGTCACCATACATCTGCCAAGGTAATATCTTCTTCCCCTTCTATTCACCATGTACCTGCATCCCTGGTCACCATCAAAGCCCCAATTATATAACATCCATGCCTGGTCCTGGATAACCCACTTTCACTGGTAGTCTACCTCGAAAGCAAGCAATGTCATCCAAGCAGCCACAATCTGTTTACCCACATTCTTAAAGAGTGGCAGAGAGAATTCCGTACTAACTGAGCAGTATAAATGCCAGGTCCTCTTAGAAACTTGTCATCACACAGGAGCAAACAAATTTGCTCAATCCAGCATGCATGATGCGAGAACATATTCCACTGCTCTCCTAGCACTTCAAGAGAAATATGGTCAGCCAAGGTTGCTGGTTTAGAGTGAGATTAGAGCAATATTGAATGTCAGCATTATTCGCATGGGTGAAAAAAAAATTGTCCCTCTCATGTTAAGGATGTACTTGTATAGCGCTTGTCTGGTCTTCCGACCACTGAAAGCGCTTTAAAAGTATATTTAATTCTACCATTCATACCCATTCAAACACTGATGGCAGGGGCTACCATGCAAGATGCCACCTGCGCATCAGGACTATCTAATCATTCATACCCATTCATACACCGCCAGAACAGCCTGCAGCAATTTGAGGTTAGGTGTCTTGCCTAAGGACACATTGACATGAATTAGCAACATCGAACCGCCGATCCTCTGATTGAAGGATGACTCTGCTTTACCACTGAGCCACAGTTGGCCAGTAAAGACCAACCCTGCAAGTCATAGAACTTTTGCTCTTTTGAATTGCGATCAGAAGGTAATAACTAAAGTCCTGGCCACAAAATTGGGTAATCACATCTCTAACATTGAACATCCTGATCAGACCGGTTTTTATTCATGGTAGGTTCTCATTTAGTAATGTTTGTCTGTTTTTAAATACATTGTACTCCATTTATTCAAAGGACACAAACGCTGCTATCTTGTCTCTTGATGCCCAAAAAGCATTTGATCAGATAGAATGGCTTTATATGTGTGATGGTCAGACAAAAGACTAAATTGCAAGGATCACAAGAGAACAAAGTATAGTACAACCCAAAAGTTAACTGAGAACTAAGGTCAAAAAAGACAAAAATTCAGTCAGCGGAATAGTCAAAGCTTTATATAAAAAGGCACATGCAAAAAAACAAAGAGCTCACTAAGAATTAAGGAAAAACAATGAAGCCGGCTACAATCAAAATCCAGAAACAGGCTGAAATAAAACACAAGGAAAAAAATGACTTTAGAGCTGGACTTGTCCAAAGAACTGAGACAATCTGGCAAATCGGTACTGAACAGCTAGGGGTATAAGTAGTGGAAGGTCTGGTAAGCTAGTGGAACACAGGTGAGAAACAAAACTTGCAGGAAACTGGGGACCGGGGAAAGGAGATGTCTGACCAGAATTTGAGAAAAGTGGTCCTTCTTGACCAGGTCACGTTAGACCAGGAAAGGAGAAATTTGGGTCCCTCCAGACCAGGTCACTTCCGACCAGGAAATGAGAAATTGGGTGCTCGGGACCAGGTCACAATCCGACCGGGAAATGAGAAATTGGGTCCTCTGGACCAGGTCACTTCCGACCAGGAAATGAGAAATTGGGTCCTCGGGACCAGGTCACAATCCGACCGGGAAATGAGAAATTGGGTCCTCTGGACCAGGTCACTTCCGACCAGGAAATTAGAAACCGTCACGTTAGACCTGGGGAGTGGAAAACGATCACGTTAGACCAGGGAAATGAGAAAAGGTCACTTCGGACCAGGTCATGTTAGACCAGGAAATGAGAAAACGGTCAAGTAGACCGTGAGATTGAGAACCAGTCTATGGGACCAGCAAATTGCGACCAAAGTCACTTTATACCAGCTAATGGTCTCAGTCTTATGAACACAATGACATTACACATTGATGAGATAATATCCACCAGAACAATAGAATGCAGAAGTCGATTTAGTTAATATATAAAGAACATTTGCATGGATAAAATATTGCTAACACATGCTCTGAAACAAATTAAAGAATGCAATTCACACAAGACAGACATGAAATGACACCACCACCAGATATATGCATGACTTGCCAGATATTTTAAGGCTTTAAAGACCTCTGATTTACAAGTATTGTGTTGAGGTCAGGCCGGATGTAGGAGGTGAAGGCAGAGGATGAACACTGTCCCATTTGTTGCAGAGATGTCGATGATATGCCTTGGTTTGCAGAGTAATGCTGACGAGATAAGTTGCTTCTAGTGAGGAGTAACTCGAAATGAGAGTTAAACCATGATTTACATAAAGGAAGATTCCCGGGGGTAAGAAATAAAGGAGAATTAGAGGAAGTAATGGGTCTTAACCATAGATTTAAACGGGCAAAAAACAGAGTCTGTACGAACCACAATTACCGAGCATACGCCTTCACATTTGGAGAGTTTCAGTTGTAATCTATAATGGCTAGGATGAAAGGCCAGATCGGAAAATGTGATGTCTCTTTTAGGGTTAAAGGATTTCGAAGATGTAATAAATTCACCACATCTGAAGAAAGCATAGAAAGCCAATAAAAAAACAGAATCAAGTAAAGCATCCACGTAAGGGGAAAAAACTCCTGCTCTGAGTGCTGTCAATATCCTGTGCAAAAGAGGAAGAGTAATAGGCTGTCTGCGATCAGGAACTGGAGGCAAAGCTTTAGTAATACCTTTCAACAGTAATTTGATGGCTGAATTAGAAATCAAACTTGGGGAAGCAGGATCATAACTCCTAATATTAAATTGATTGGCAGAAATCAAACTGCGAATATATAGAGGTTTGAAATGGCAAATGTCACTGCAGTAGAAAATTAAAGCACACACAGTGTTTATGAAACCCGGTTTAAGAGGCATGCCAACAGTAACACAAAACAAAGCGAAAGTACTCCAAGCAAAATCATATGTTCTCACGGTGGAAACTGCTAAAATCTTCCTGATATAAATCTTGGCTGACTCCGTATATTACAGGAATACACTTCCTGTAAGTCGCTTTGGATAAAAGCGTCTGCTAAATGACTGTAATGTAATGTAATGTAATGTATATTTCCCCATGAGGCTTTGCTCTAGGAAAGCACCAGGGCGTGAAAAGGGGGAACTGTTACTGAGACTGGATTGGCCTCTGGACAGATGCTCCGGAAAGTCTGCAATTTGAAACAGGAAAGTGAATACGCTAGTGTGTTATAATGACCGGGCACGTGCCGGGCTGTGATAATAAAGTTATGTGTGACGGCTGACCATGTGATGCTTTTCATGAAAGGCATGATTTCTTTGGAGGAGGAAAGCCCTCTGTTGATGATGTCGACAACAGCTTGATTATCACACATTACAGAGATGCGCTTGCATTTCCAGTGCTGGCTCCAGACAAAGCAGGCCACGGCAACGGGTTAAATCTCATACAGAGCTGAGGACTTTTTGAACTATGAAGAAGAGGGAGGCAAGTGGCTAGCAAACCACTCGCCTTGATAGAACCCCCTAAAACCCACAGATGGCACGGCATCCGTATAAAATTTTAGCGAATCAGAGGAATTGACCAGATCGTTTTCTTATGAAAGAAATGTTACGCTATTACATTGTTCCAGCAGAAGAGACCAAAACCGTAAGTCAGAACGGCACCCGTCATCAAGAGAGATGACATTGTGTAAATTGGACACGGAGAACGCCATGTCCAGCAAGCGGGAGATGAAAGAGCGTCCCTGGGGAATGACGTGCATGGCGAAATTGAGATGGCCGAGGAGGGAGAGTAACTGCTGTTTGGTTATGTTTTTTGCCGCGCAATATGCTTTAGAAATCTTGCGGATGCGCTCTAACTTCGTGGCTGGGAGAGATGCTTTCATCTGGATGATGCCCAGGAACTCCAGACGGTGTGTCTGGACCCATAGTTTTTTCGTCTGTCAGAAGGACTGAGGGGACCTTAACTTTATTAAGCAGGATCCAGCAAAGTGCTTTGGAAACTTGGTTGAAGATAAATGGGCTACTCCTGCATCCGTAAGTCAAACGCACCCTGAAATAGAATTTGGAATCACACCTGATTACGAAGAGATGCAACTGCGATGGATGAATAGGAACTATTTTAAACACATCTGTAATGTCTGCTTTTGAAAGCCATGCGCCTTGACCGGCTAGTTTTATTAATTTTAATGCCATTGTTGACAGAGGCGTAATGAAGGGAAAATAATTCGGGAGAGATGAGACTGTTAATGCTTGAAAATGAGCCTGAGCGGGGGGCGGACGGATCTTTTATTTCCTGAGTATTTACCCGTGGCTACATCAATTGGACTAGTGCAAAACTTGGGGAGAGGACTTGAAAGGGCAGATGAACTATTTCTTATTAACATCTTTCTTGAGCAGCTGAAAAAACACACCTGGCTGATTGCAGATTTTTTGCCACATACGTTTCGGTAGGCATTGTGAGGACTCCGATCCGAAAACCCTGAGACAGACCTGTGAGAAGATAGTCTACAAATACAGAGTCAGGATGAGAAGAGAGTTCGAATGCAAGTGACCGGACATTCATTGGCGTAGAGTAATGCTATGTAAAAATGTTTTTGAACCACGATGTTTCCCCGGCCGTGGAGGTATCCTGGATATGCTGTGTAAAAATGTTTTTGAACCACGATGTTTCCCCGGCCGTGGAGGTATCCTGGATATGCTGTGTAAAAATGTTTTTGAACCACAATGTTTCGAGGAAAACAGCGCCGTAAGCAACTACAAACTGCCCGATTGATAGGTCTCTATTTAACCGTGGATCTGCCGAATTAAACACCGCAGAGATGTTACCACCGGAGGCTATGCTTTTATCACACTCGGGGGATGGCAAGATGATGCTGACCAGATTAATGTCTTTACCTTGCAGGATTTTTGACCTAAGATATAGGGAGATATATTAGCAGTTTGTGGGATGTATGGCCTACCCAGTGGAGGAGCGGGGATTGCCAATGCCAGAGAATGTTGGGTGACTTCCATTGGAGTGGATGTGGAAGCCTGATCTTCCATGACGCTTGTTTGCCACATGGAGTCCTGGGTGGCGGCTAAGGTGTCTGATGTAGTTGTAGTCGCCGCTATTTCCAGGGATTGGAGGCGAGCATCAATGGTCTGGATCGAGCTAACCAGCCACTGTAGGGTGGAGATGATGGCGTTGTCTGATGGGCCTGGAGTTGCTGGTGGAGAAGGATTAGGGCAGCGACGTACTTTCTCTTCGCCTGCGGAGCTTATGATGAGCCGGATTTCTTTGCCTTTTTACGCCTGGGCGCGGGTGCCGGGGAGGGATCGACTGGATCGCTAACTGTTAGGCTCACCAGCTCTCGGAGCTGGGAGAGAGGAAGTCCTGGTGCTGGAATAATGCCTCGATCTTCTAGCCAAGAGGGCTTCTTGCTCGTCTGAGGGGGAGCTGCTGCGCTGCACTAAGCGAGTGTTCCTGCGATGGTTGCCGGGCGGGCTGAATGCCGGCTCCGGCTGATCGACCTGACTCTCCCTGAAAAGGACCGAAGTCCGAATCTGACATTGTCTTTGTTACCAGTAACGCTACGCTACAACGGGGAAAGACAACTTTTTCCATATGCATCTGTTTCTCATCTGAATTATGCTGAAATGACAACTGACAGCAGCAGAGAGGAGAACATTTTTAAAGTTTTAAAGCAACGATGTGATTGGCGAAAGGAAACCGTGGCAGATCTGACTGGTCAACTTTACGTGAATGCCCCCAATCAACTGATAGAGTAATCACAGGGACAGAGTGAATGAGTTTATGAATGAAGAGCAGTGTAAAGAGAGTCCTCCTGACGGAACTTTCGCTAAGCTTTATTTGGGTTGAGAGAGAACTTTTTTAGAGTGGGTCAAAATAATTTATACAAATCCAGTATCTTCTATTCTCACTAATAGACATATTCAAAACTTTTGATTTTCAACGTGGCGTGAGGCAGGACGGCCCTCTTTTTCCCCTACTTTTTGATATTGTTTTAGAGCCTCTTGTAATAGGAATTAGGAGTCCCCTAATTAACCATGGGATCAAATTTGATAATGTTGAAAGCTTGTAAATTGATATGCTGACAATTTATTGATTTGTTTATCTTACCCACATGTTTCAGTTTCCAACTTACTGAACTACATTAAATCATTTAGTAGACTGTCAGGTTTTGCTGTCAGTAGGCAGTTTTTTTTATCTGGAAGTATCCCCTGTCTTTCTGTTATTCTGTGTAATGGTATTGGGTGTTATGTGTATTGTGTTTTACTTAATGTAAAAAGTAAAACATTTAATTATAAAAACATAAAATTGATATTATTTAATAGCCTAAGCCTTACCGTCCCTACTACAATTTCAGAGACCATTTCCTTGGTGCATGCACAAAATAATATTTTTTTACGAGAATGACATTATGAAATGGATCAAAGAGAATGAGAGATGCAGTAAATGTGGGGGAATACCCAAAATGGACTAAATTCACCTTAAAGAGCCATGTAACATCTGTAATGAGCTTCACCTGACCATTCTCCATCATGACAATGTAAACAAATCAGTCCCTGGGTTGTTAACTTCCTCTCCCTAAAAGCTCTTTTACATGGGTAAACCCAATCGCTCCCATAGAATCATATTGACAGTTGTCAATGTATGTCTCTACAATGGAGAGAGGACCAATGAAACCCATGCAGTCCTTGATGATGGTGCATATCATCTTTTAACAAGCCAACCGAAAGATTTCTTTAACGCCTGGGTGGAGAACCAGTCGAACTTGGTTGGCGTTCAGCAGCATGTTATCAATGGAGCATTCACTGTGGAAAAGCTTGGCCTGTCAGAGCACACATAACTTGTAGAGCAACTCCAAGGACAGCATCAACATCTCAGAAGTATTCCACTACAGTCTATTGATCATGCATGCCCTCTTGCCCTCTTGTCCTCATCGTCTCGAACTATGCTCATCTCAGCCACAGAGCCAATACTCATGGGGCCCCCTGGTGGCTCATTTGCAGTACACACTGGGCTAGGAAGGGCTCTTTAAGGGACAGCTAGCTTATTAATACCCATCACAATATCTCCTTCAATCTTACCTGCCGCAAAAACGAAATCGCCTAGGAATGTGGAAGGACTCAGATTGACACTTTTCCCTCAACAATGAAAAGACAGCCACAAGGTCAAATCAAGACAAGCTAGCTCTCGCTCTACTCCATTCTAAGACGTTTTGAGTAAATATAGATGGTCTAATGCTATTTTCTACTCCAATACTAAGAGCTCCCAACATTCTTTCCCTTGAGGCTCCAAAGGAAGCTGTCCTGCACCGACTTTATGCAACAGAAAGATGCCTGTCCAAAGATCCAACACTGGCTGATGAATGCGAAGTGGAACTGATAAAGCTTGTGCATGTTCAAAGGATTCCCCATGAGCAGGTAGACCAGCTGCAGGAAACCTGTTATTTCCCACATTATATTATTGAACACAATAAACATAGTTGACTGCCCCTATGAACACATGGGATGGAACCTAAACAAATGTCTGCTGCCGGGGCCAATACTGGGTCCTTCTCTCCTTGGGGTTCCACTCATATTCGGCCATCACACCATTGTCATCTGTGGAGATATCAAAAATATGTTCCTTCAGGTAAACCTCTTGAATGAGGACAAACTCCCTACTGCATTGTATATGGAGAGTTATGCAGCTAAACCAGGAGCCCGGGTTTATGAATGGCATGTGTTGCCATATGGGACAACCTGTTGTCCACGCTGTGCCACCTATGTCGTCCACAAGCATGTCCAAGATCACTGTGATGGAAATTAGGTCCTTCAATCTGTCCAACATTGTTTTATGTGGAAACTGCCTCCAAAGTTGACAAACCTCCTTGCTGATGGGGGGTTTAACATCAGACAATGGGCTAGTAACGATCCAGCTGTAATAAACCATCTCCCACTGATGCAACGTCCAAAACCAGTGAATTGTGATTCTCAGGAAATGGAGACCCCGAAGAGCTGACATAAGGCTTACAATTGAACTGCTTCACAGACATTCTAGGTTACAAGAACGGATCAGCTTACGATGAGAAATATATACAAGGTTGTTGCCTACCTTCAGACTAAAGACAAACATGACCGCACCCATGTCAGTTTCATGATGGCCAGGTCTCCTTTTGCCCCAAAACACTAGCAATCTATTCCTCAACTTGAACTATCTGCAGCCCTAGTTGGCCAACCTTCTCAAGTCTGAACTCAGTATTCCACTACCGTCAGCTACCCTCAGTCCACAGTCCTGTCATGGCTAACATCTTACTCCTGTCACTACAAGGTGTTTGTTTGCATAAGAATAGTTCATGCACTTCACCCTTCATCAGGCTTTGTCCTTTATCTGTCTGCTTCTCTGTCATTAGGTAAACTTGCACAGGTATCTGCACCGGCAAATTGGAGAAAATCCATTTTCACAGAGTGGAGAGGGTTAGATTCAGCCTAAAGTACCCTGAGGAAAGACAAATCAGAATCAGAAGCAGTTTATTGGCAAATACGTTACACATACAAGGAATTTGGCTTGGTTATCTATTGGTGCGTAACAATAAACAGTAGACAGTGCAAGTATAAGACATCATTTAAAAGAAGTTTGAAAAAATAAAAAATAAATAAAAAAGACAGTGAGAATGGTGATGAAAGTGAATGGAAAGCACCTCGGCCCCTTGTGGCAAAGTCCCAAATATCATTAGGCAATTCAACTCATAGCTAAAGTTAGCATTAGCAAATGCTAGCTAATATAAGTCAGCAGTACTAACATATCAAACTAATACAGGGTGGTCTTGTCTTCTCTGACAAAATACCGAGCTTAGCAAATTGCAAAAACGTTTTACTGTTACTGTTTGTATTTAGCCTTGGCAATCGTTAGCTGTTATGAAGGACGACAGAAGATGATGAAAACTGATACAAAAAAACCCTTAAAATTGTAAACTGATAAACTTTCTTCAGAAACTGCTTTCAGGACCACTAGGTCACTAAATGTCTGGATTCTCAATTTACTATATGAGCCTACAAGGTTTTATGACTTCACCGTTCTGGTTTTAGGAGCATACAGTACCAGTCAAAAGTTTGGACACACCTTCTCATTCAACTACTTTGAAGAATCTAAAATATAAAACATGTGGTTTGTTGAGCATTTGTTTGTGTACCACATAATTCCATATGTGTTCCTTCATAGTTTTGATGTCTTCAATATTAATCTACAATGTAGAAAAAATAAAGAAAGAAAAACCATTGAATGAGAAGGTGTGTCCAAACTTTTGACTGGTACTGTATACATTCCTGAGGAACAGAAAAGAAACAGAGACACATCTAACTGTGAATAAAATACTTTTGATTCAAAATAGCGTGTATGTTATACGTTATGCTGAGCTAACATATGTTCAGTTATAGGAAGAGTTCTTTGACATGTGGGTTCGGACCTTCTGTTGACCTCTGTCCAATACTATGATTCCTGATATATATTCCGGATTTGTGAAAGAAAATAGTTAGTTAGGACTATTATGAAATTACCTCACAATCTTCTCTGGTGCTTCTTAAACTCTGAACTGCTAAACAGTAATATATTGAACTGAATTAAATTGAAACAAATTAAATTGTAAACACTAATCAATGATATAAATCACAGATTATGTCTCCTTTTTATTCACGTCCATCTTGATTAGTATATAATCATCAATAATCAGCTGAAAAAGTATTTCACAGGGGGTACATCACTGAAAAAAGGTTGAGAACCACTGATCTAGTGAACTTTAGCTGCTTTCTCAAATGTTACCTACACACGCTTTAAAAAGGTGAGAATGAATCAATGAATGCACAACTTTGCCTATTCTTCTAAGGTGTATGGAGAAGGGAAAAACTCTGAAGAGGACAATTAAGTCGGTATATACTTGCTGGAGTTTTGAAATCGTCTCTTTGCTCAATGAGATCCATAAAAAACAACACATTTATGCAAACAGTTCCTTATGTACTATTTGTAGAATGCAACTCATCAGGTAACTTGTCTGTATATGATAACTTAGATAACTATTGTTATAATTGTTTTTTTCAATGCATCATTAAATCGTCATTACAATCATCAAATCTTTTAAAAAAGATCCCCCAGTTTTCACTTTCACAATCCTTTACATTATTATTGGTTTCAGTTCATTTGTATCCTCTCAACTTTTGTGCTTCTGAACTCCTCGTCCTCGACACTGTGATTCAGCCCAGTTAAAGAATGCTCAGCTGTTCCTTACCTCATGGCACATGTTTTGCCCTCAAGGAATTTCATTTTGACAGCAAAACCCATTTTACGAGACATTCATCATATGTAATTGCTCTCATAATAGCCCCGTTCCTCCATAGTGAAAATTAAACCAGTCAGAGCTGAAAGTGCATCTGCTTACTGCTCCTTGTTTGATGGAAAACATCCTTCAGAGTTGAGCCAGGCTGTGACCACAAACCAAATGAATGCATCCTAATCAAATGTGACCTTCTCCTTCTCCACTCACCCATTTTAATAAGCTTTCACTGCTCTGCCCAAGGTGCTCTCTCACTGTCATCTGCTCCTCCCTGAGCTCTAAGTTTGACTCAACATAACCTCAAAAGATAACAAAGATCTAATTAATGCAACAACGTAAATTAAAAATCAACAGGGTGATGGCCATTAACCTTTATGTCATCATAGTCTCTCTACCTACTTCCTCAGAGGGGGACGTCATGTCACCAACACAGGTTACTAGCACATACACCCCCGCTACATTTATCTGACAACGGAAGTTACCTCAGATTATGATTTAGCATTCAAAACACTTATAAAATATTAAATTGATATAGTCTAAGTGACTTAAACTATATGAAGCAATTAACTTAGAAAAACTATAACCTTAACATGCTTAGACATTAGCACATTAGTAATAATAATCCAGTAATATAACAATATAACACTTATAAGAACCATTTCCATGGTGAGTACTTTAACTTCATTTTGGGGGTTGAGGTTAGGGTCAGGGGGTTGGGGTCAGGGTCAGAGCAGGGAAGGTGGTGAGCGGTTAGGGTTAGGGAAGTGATGATAAATGGTGGGTCCTATTCAAAGAAGCAGAGATGGAGAGGGGTGATGCTTCTACATCTGAGCACCCTCTCCTGCCTGTTTGGGCAACTCTGCATCCCTCCCCGATGCTCCGGCCATGAATCAGGGGAGCCATCGGGGGGGAATAGAAGGGGAGGAAGGCGGCGGGTGGTGATCGTTGTTTAAGGATGACTGGTCATAAAATTAGAGGTCCGTTTGTCATTATAAAGTCGGTTATGAGTTAGTTAGAAGTTGTGCTAAATTTTTAGGAGTGAAACTACTTGATTCTGCTAGAATAGACTAATTATATTGTTCTTGCTTTTATAAGTTGCTCTTAGCTGTACCAAGGCTGCTTAAGTGTTAGTGTTTTTGCTGTTGTTCCAGTTTCTGTTTGTGTAATCAGAAACTGTTTTGAGAGGTGTGGTTTAGTTTCAATAGGTCAATTGCCCTATTAAGTGCCAGGGGGAGTGGCTTACACAATGTTATACAATGAGCAATCAGTAGGTAGGTCCTTAACCACTGCTGGTGGCTGGAAGCGTCAGGCAAACGAAGGCTAGGGCAAACAAAGGCAACAGGGCGACTTCTTCAAGCAAAGACTTCTCGAGCGTGTACTTGCGGGCCAGTAATTTGTTTATATTGACTACCATGTGTTTGCATCCTATTTCTGTCCGTTCCTCTGTCCGGTGGTCACATAGATGTGACCCACACAGAATGTAGTCACAATTTAGTTTTTGTATCACTTATATAGTAATGTAAAAGTGTTGGATTTCATCCAGGCCAGTAGGGGGCGGTAGCGGAGCGTTTGTGCCTCAGGGAAAGCCATTTCCCAAAGAACGTAAGCTGCTCGTCATTCTGCCGAAAGCTAACTACAGAACTGTAACAAGCGCTTCGCTCTCGTCTTTTTTCCTGTAAAACAGGACATTATTATTTGCTTGCTTGTCCTGCCACCCGGGACTTGCAACAGATATTTGGGGGATCGGCCGGGATCGGCACCACCAGAAGGCTGGGAGCTGATCCAGTGATAAATTACATCTGGGACCAGAGGAGAACTGATGCTGAAATCCATCGAAGCGGTCAGAGAAGAGAGACTGATGTGAGCGTAGACTGGTGATCTAAAGCAGAGACGGTATTGCTGGACTGTGTGACCAAACGTGAGAGAAAGGGAAAGAGCTACAATGGCGGACAGTGAGAGGAAGAGCCTAGTGTGGGACATTAGGAAGAGCCTACTCACTTTGTCAGCAGATGAACTCTTTCACATTGTCAAAATGGTGGGTCCAGTGCCAGACAAGGACCAGTCTGCACTAGAAGAGGAAGATATCGAGGGTTGCTTCGAACACATCAGCGCTTTCATGAACAGTAAGCATCTCCTTGAGTCAGAGGACAGAGGTATGGTGGAATTGTTGATGTTGAAGGACACTGTTGATAATATTAGTAGTTGTCGGGATGTGGTACTAGTTGACAGAAATGTAAATATTGATGCCAATGATAACATTGAACCACATGACATACTCACTATTGACCAACCCACTGACACTACTCATGCTGCAGCTAGTTCAGCTAGGTCAACTCATTTTAATGACAGTCAACACAACTGCAGTGAATACAAACCATACTGTTCCAGTAGTTGAGAACACTACTGATGCTATGGCTAGTTCATTTGGGCCAACACCAATAATTAGAACAATAGAACTACAGAGAATGCTGCTAAGCTATGAAGAGCTTAGTAAGAAACTTACTTAGGTTTACCACACCTACTACTCGGTCAATTTCCTCACAGCCCTTGATAACACAATCAGCTGCACAGAACAAAGAGACATCATACAGTAGTGACCAGTCTGAACCCAGCAATCTCCAACCACGTGAGAAGGTGGTTTCCATCAGAGAACTCTCAAACCTCCACCGTAGAGAATTCAAAATTCAGGGGGGCCAAATTGGTGATCACACCTCAGACATTACCTACAGTAATTTGTGCAGACAGATTGATGAAGGGATTCAAGAGGACTTCAGTGACTCAGAAATAGTACGGGCTGTACTCAGGATTATCAAACCAGGCAACTTTAAAGATATGTTGATGAATAAAGAAGATGTGACTGTTGCAGAACTTAAAGGATTTTTGCAGTCCCATTTGAGAGAAAAGAATAGCACTGAACTATTTCAGGAGTTGATGTGCGCTAAACAAAAACAGAACAATTCCTCTACAGAGTCATTGGACTCAAACAGAAAATACTGTTTACATCTAACCTTCCTGATGCAAGCATTAAATACAGCTGCGCTACAGTACAAGATGTTTTCTTACACACAGTGTATCAGGGACTGGGACACAGACATAATGATATCCGAAGGGAACTAAAACCCCTTCTCTCTGATGCTGAGGTGAGAGATGAGACAATCCTCAGACACGTGATGAGAATAACCAGTGAAGAGAGTGAGAGACAGCGGAGGTTAGGCCCAATACCCCGCCAAAACCAAACTAATGTTCGCAGTGCACGGCTTGGCGCAAGCGCAATACAAGAACAGGGTGCTAAGCAACAGATCAACGAACATGCAGCCGGAATGGACATAATACAACAACTCTCAGCCAAAATTGACGCACTTACCAGAATGGTAGACTCAATGAAACATATACAGCCATGGCAAACAGAACAGACGTGCCAGTGTCCACCCAGGAAAATGATTAATACAACAAGGAAAATGACTAATACAAGAAGGGAGAGGACCAACGGCTGCCCTAGATGTGTGGAGCAGCGCCTGTCTAACTGTAACCATTGCTTCCATTGCGGAGAAGAAGGTCACAGGGCGGTAGGTTGTCTTAAGAATCCCAAGCACCAGGGAAACTGGAGCCGGTCGCTGCAGGGGGGCGCCCAGTGACCGGGTCTCAAACGTCCCAGCCCAATAGTGTCAATGCAAACCAGACTCACACAAGAGGCATCACTAAGACAAACAACTCACCATGTGCTCCTCCAGTAGTAGCTTGTGCAAAAGAGAGAAATGGACGGAGGAGACCTTCACCGGGTTTCCACCAGAACCATTGAACACCAGAAATGAACAAATTGCAAGATTAATTGGGAGAAAAGCCATTATCCAATGTTATCTGGACGGGTTAGCTGTGAATGCTTTGCTGGATACAGGGGCTCAAGTCAGTATGATCGACTGGTCCTGGAAGGAAAAACACCTACCTCATCTTGAAACAAGGTCAATTACTGAACTGATGAAAGATGATGATGAACTTGAAGTGTATGCAGTGAACGGAGACCTCATCCCATTCGATGGTTGGGTTGCAATAACAGTAAATTTACCTGGGAATGAAAATCCCAACCTGCTGATCAGTGTCCCTTTTTTAGTGAGTAGTCTACCTCTAGAGAGGCCGCTGGTTGGTTTCAACGTAGTGGAGGAACTGATACTGGGACAACCAGAGAAAATCATTCCAACACTGGTGACCCTGCTCTGTGGGGCCATGTCAATTCCAACCGACAAAGCCGAGGCTATAGTGGGCTGCATATCCACCACAAAGCAAAGCACACAGCATGGACACCTGCGGGTAGGTCAACATGATATAGTCATCCCCGCTGGACAGGTTGCATGGATTAAGTGTAGAGTCCCATCTAACATGGATCCATATGATCATCTTGTCTTGTTTGAACCAGAGGAAGACAGCGTGCCATTAGAACAGCTGGACGTTGGTGAAGGCTTGCTTGAAATCCAAAACCAGAAGCGACCATATCTAGCTGTGCCAGTAGGGAACAATACAAAACATGACATCACCCTGCCAGGAAAGACAGCCCTTGGTAATATTCAACCAATTGCTAAGGTAGTTGAAACTTACTCACCTGACCAGGATTCAACAGACCACTCGAAACAGGATGTGACAATTAACAGTGCCACCATTCCATCTACTAGTGGAAGCCCTTCATTGTGGCACCCGCCAGTTGATATCAGCCACCTAGAAGCGGAGCAACAAGAGACAATAAAGAAAATGCTATTTGAGGAGTCAGTAGCTTTTGCACGAGATGGCAACGATATCGGCTGTATTCTGAGTCTGCAAATGTCGATCAATCACAAAGACGATATTCCTGTTCAGAGATTATACTCCTCCGTGCCAAAGCCACTACTCAGGGAAGTGAAGGAGTACGTCCAGGACCTTCTGGCAAAGGGATGGATAGTGAAGTACAAGTCTCTGTACTCTGCCCCAGTGGTGTGTGCTCGAAAAAAAGATGGAACACTACGGCTCTGCATAGATTATCGTCTGTTAAACCAAAAGACTGTTACTGATCGACATCCACTACCCAGGATCCAAGACCTAACTGACACCCTTGGTGGTTATTCCTGGTTCAGCATCTTGGACCAGGGAAAAGCATGCCATCAGGGTTTTATCGACCAGGGATCCAGACATCTTATGGCTTTTATCACGCCCTGGGGACTCTATGAATGGGTCCGTATTCCATTTGGCCTGTGTAATGCACCTGCTGCCTTCCAGAGGAGTATGGAGGAGATGCTTGGCTCCCTGAGGGACGAGTACTGCATTCCATATCTCGATGACGTTCTCTGTTATGCAAAGTCTTTTGAACAACATGTTGAAGCAGTCCGCAAGGTCCTACGGGCCCTCCAGCGCCATGGAGTGAAACTAAGACCCGAGAAATGTGAACTCTTCCAGCGTGAGGTCCGTTACCTGTGATATGTTCACTCCAGGGCAGCTGTCTACTTGAACTCGATCATCGGGGATCGTTGGCAGACGAGCGATGTTTGAGTCGCCGATAATAAGGATTTGCCTCATTGGGTTGAGGGTCCAATTGGTGGTTTGGTTGCCCATATGTTCATGGTGTGTGAATTTGTGCAGTGGAGGGGACAGGCTTAGATTGAAGTCCACTACTGTTAGTGGTCTGGAGGGACCTGGAAGGTGGTCTATGGGTGTCTGTGGTTGTTTGGTTCTTGGTGGTCTTTGTGGTGGGGGGGTGGTGAGGGGTGTCATGATTGTCGGGGAGACCCCTGTTCGGTTGTTGTTTCCTGGGTTTCCTGTAGCTTGTTGTCTGTTTTGGGTGGTACGTGTTCCACCCGATTTGGTATTGGGGTGAAGGCGTTGATCCGGGACCAGGGAAGGAGGGACGGGTTGTTCCAGTTAGATAGGGTTGTTTTGTCTTGGTGTTTCGTGCTGGGTTGTCCCTTGAAGGATTTTGGTTTAGGCGGGGGCAGGGAATGCTTGTCTTGTCAGGGTACCAAACCTCGGATGTGGATATGTTGGGGGTGGTTGTGTTGTGGGGTTGTGATTCTTTGTGTGGGTCTGTGGGCCCTGCAGGTGATTTTGGGGTGGAGTTAAAGGTTCTGTACCCTGTGGTCCTTGAGGGTCGGTGGTGGATAGTGTTTGAAGGTTAGGTATGGATGACTTTGGGCCGTGGGGCTACTCGGTGAGGTCGAGGTCGAGGGTAGAGTGGCTATTTCCCCTGGAGGTCGCCTCAGTGGGGGCGGGGGTGGTCCGGTTTGTGTTCTTTGTAGAGTTGGGGGAATGCCAGTACTAATGGGAGAGGTGGAACTAGGATGTGTTTGAGGTCGGCCTTGGGGCCCGTTAAAATGACTGTTGTGGCATCCCGCCCCTGAAGCCTCGGCCTGAACGGGACCGTGAAGGACGGGGTGTACCACCCCCACCCACCAGCCGGCGACGGAGAGCACCGGGTCCTTCCCCCAATCAGCGGGATGGGGAACACCTGGCGGCTGGGAGGAGGAAGGCCCGGAGCCACTATAAAAGAGGCAGAGACACGCATGGAGGCGAGAGGCAGAGACACGCATGGACTGCAGAGGCTAGAGGCTCACGGAGACCCAAGCATACCCTTGTCCTGTCTGATAACTGAAATAAACGCCGAAGTCGGCTTAAACAAACCATTGCCTCGTGTTTTCTCGGAATCCCGGAGCATTCTTCATTCCCGGATACCACATATGGTGGAGAAGGCGGGCAGCGTGAGTGTTCCCACGACTACTACCCCACCATGCCGAACCCGGACGGAGCCGCGGCGTTGGCTGCCCAGCAACACCAGCGGGAGACCACCGAGAGCCTCGCCCTGCTCCGCGAAGCTGTTCTGCGGCTGACTCAGCACGCCGTCCGCGCTGCGCCGACCGCCGCCCCGACCAGCCGCCTCACGAAGATGGGACTGGAAGACGACGTGGAGGCTTACCTCGAGGTCTTCGAGCGGACCGCACAGAGGGAAGGCTGGCCAGAGGAGCAGTGGGCACACATAGTGACGCCGTTCCTCACCGGACCCGCCCAGCAGGCGAGCCAGGACCTGCCGGCGGACGTCGCCCGCCAGTATCCGGCGCTCAAACAGGCCATACTGGCCTACTATGGCCACAACCTCGCGGCGCGCGCGCAATGCGCGCAGGATTGGCGGTTTGACGCGCAGGGAGCTGTGCGCACCCAGATCGCCCAGCACAGCCGGCTGGTGAAGCGGTGGCTGACAGCGGGAGAGGGCCCCAGCCCGATCGACCGGGTGATTATCGACCACACCCTGCGGCGACTCCCGCCGGACGCCCGCCGCGTGCTGGCCCACCATCATCCTGCCACCGTGGACGACCTGGTCCTCCAGCTGGAGAACTGGCAGGTGGCCCAGCTCCTGGACGCCAGACCCGCCCCAGCCCCACGGCGCGCCGAGACCCGCCAAGCCCCGAGGGGACCCCCATCGGCAACCCGGCTCCCGGCGTCACCCCAATGAGCGGAGTACTGGAGAACCGGGAGGTGCGGCGCTGCTTTGGGTGCGGCCAGCCCGGCCACATCGCCGCTATTGCCCGAGGGGACGTGATGTGTCGATGCCGTCAGCGTACGCGGACCCGGGGCGGACCACACGTGCATGTTGGCGACCTGCTGGACGCAGGGAACGTCGGGTAGTCCGACCATCCCGGCGCGGGTGATGAACCAGGACACGCAGGCCCTCTTGGACACCGGCAGTGCGGTTACCCTCCTTCGCCCCGACCTGGCGGGCGGGAAGGCAGGGGACCCGATGGAGGTGGCCTGCGTCCACGGGGACACCCGGATATACCCCACGTGCCACGTGGTAGTCCGCACCACACACGGTGTATTCACGATCCGGGCGGGGATTGTCCCCACCTACCGGTCCCCGTGTTAATCGGGAGGGACTGCCCGATTTTCCACCGGTTGTGGGACCCGACGCGGGAGCTACGGAGCTGGAGAGGCCCTCCCCGCAGAGGGGCGCGGGGGTTCGGCAGGCCTACGGGGCCACCCGGCGTCCATCGTCCCCGGGAGAGCTGACGGCGGAGGACGAGGGATCTGAGGGGAACGGGCCTTCCCCACCGGGGACCCCGGCGCGCACGGCGAGAGGACCAGTCCGGAGCGAGACACCGGAACCTACCCCCGACACCCCGGAGACCCTCACAGCCTCCGAGCAACCAGACCCACCGGGAGGAGAGAGTTCGCTCTCGCAGCGTGAAGCGACTCTGTCACCGCAAGGAGGGCCGTCTCTGACGAGTGACCCACCTTGAACCCGGACTGGTGGGGGTCCAAGAGGTTGTTCTGGTGGAGGTAGGAAGACAGTTGTTTAGAGACAGTGCGTTCAAGTGTTTTGGATAGAAAGGGTAGAAGAGAAACCGGTCTGAAGTTCTTGACATCAGAGGGGTCAAGTGATGGTTTTTTCAGAAGGGGGTGACTCTGGCAGTCTTGAAAGCCGAGGGAAAGCATCCCGAGACGAGAGATGTGTTGATGAGGTGGGTGAGGAAAGGAAGGAGTTCAGTGGCAATAGACTGAAGAAGAGGGGAGGGATCGGGTCAAGGGAGCACGTCAGGCGGTTAGATGTAACAAGGTCAAGGACCTCGTTAGGGGAGAGGGGAGCAAAATAGGGTAAGATGGGGTGTGGAGAGGGTCCCCGGAGCTGAGGGGGAAGAGCTGTAGAGGGTAGAGAGGGAGAGGGGGCTGAGAGAAGGAGGATCTGATATCGTTTACCTTCTTGTCAAAGAAGTTGGCGAAATCATCCGGGAGAAGGGAGGAAGTAGGAGGAGGGGGTGGGGGTTGGAGGAGTGAAGAGAAAGTTTCAAAGAGTTTTTAGGATTGGAAGCAGAGGTTAGGATTTTCGAGCGGAAAAAAGCCGCTTTAGCAGTAGCTAGAGAGGAGGAAAAAGTGGAAAGGAGAGATTGGAAGTTAAGAAGGTCCTCCGGGAGTTTGCCTGTTCTCCACGACCTGGACGAGATCATCCTCCAGCATCGGGACGTGTTCTCCGACCTGCCGGGGAGGACGGCCGCCACCCACCACGACATCCGGACGGCGCCCGGCATAAGGGTAAGGGTTCCGCCCTATAGGATCCCAGAGGCCCGGAGGGAGGCCATACGGACCGAGGTGCGCCGAATGCTGCAGCTCGGCATGATAGAGGAGTCACGCAGCGCCTGGTGCAGCCCGGTGGTCCTGGTGCCCAAGCCAGATGGTACATTTAGGTTCTGCAACGACTTCAGGCGGCTGAACGAGGCATCGGAGTTCGACGCCTACCCCATGCCCCGGGTCGACGAACTTATCGAGCGCCTGGGCCCGGCGCGGTACCTGTCGACCCTGGACCTGACCAAGGGGTACTGGCAGGTGCCGTTGACCCGTGCGGCCCGGGAAAAGACGGCGTTCTCCACCCCGGGGGACTGTACCAGTACACCGTCCTCCCTTTCGGGGTACACGGCGCCCCAGCCACGTTCCAGCGGATGATGGACCAGCTCCTGAGGCCCCACCAGGATTACGCGGCGGCATACATTGATGACATTATCATTTACAGCCCCAGCTGGGATATCCACGTCCGCCAGCTAAGGGCCGTGCTGGGAGAGCTGCGGAAGGCGGGCCTCACCGCTAAACCGGCCAAATGTCGCCTCGGGAGAGAGGAGACGACGTACCTGGGGTACCGGGTCGGGAGAGGGACAGTGCGGCCGCAGGAAGGCAAGGTAGCCGCCATACGGGCCTGGCCGCAACCCAGGACTAAGAAGCAGGTGAAGGCGTTCTTGGGGCTGGTGGGCTACTATCAGCGCTTCATTCCCGGGTACGCCACGCTGGCCAGCCCCATGAACGACCTAACCCGTAAGGCCTTGCCAGACCGGGTCACCTGGTCAGAGGCGGCGGACCGGGCGTTCAAGACGCTCCGGGAGGCCCTATGCTCAGAACCGGTACTAATAACACCTGACTTTAATCTCCCTGTGATTGTCCACACAGACGCCTCGGAGGTGGGACTCGGGGGGGTCTTGTCCCAGGTCCGGGCCGGAGAGGAGCACCCGATAACCTACGTCAGCCGGAAGCTCCTCCCCAATGAGCGCAACTACTCCACCGTGGAGAAGGAGGCCCTGGCCATTAAATGGTGCCTGGAGAAGTTGCGCTACTACCTCCTGGGGAGGGAGTTCACCTTAGTCACCGACCACGCCCCCCTGAAATGGATGGCGGGGGCCAAAAATACAAACGCCCGGGTGACACGGTGGTTTCTGGCTCTCCAGGATTTTCGGTTCCGGGTGGACCACCGACCGGGCCGGGAGCATGCCAACGCCGACGCCCTGTCACGTCGGGATGCCTGTCTGGGTGGGTTCCCCAGAGACCAGGGGCTTGAGCAAACGAGGGGGGAGTGTGGCATCCCGCCCCTGAAGCCTCGGCCTGAACGGTCCCGTGGGACCGTGAAGGACGGGGTGTACCACCCCCACCCACCAGCCGGCGACGGAGAGCACCGGGTCCTTCCCCCCAATCAGCGGGATGGGGAACACCTGGCGGCTGGGAGGAGGAAGGCCCGGAGCCACTATAAAAGAGGCAGAGACACGCATGGAGGCGAGAGGCAGAGACACGCATGGACTGCAGAGGCTAGAGGCTCACGGAGACCCAAGCATACCCTTGTCCTGTCTGATAACTGAAATAAACGCCGAAGTCGGCTTAAACAAACCATTGCCTCGTGTTTTCTCGGAATCCCGGAGCATTCTTCATTCCCGGATACCACACTGTTAACTGGTTGTTGTGGCAATTGTGCGGATCTTTGGTGAACTCGTGGTCTTGTTGGTGTTCTTTGGGGGTTGTTGCTACGTGGTAGTAGTGGGGGGATGCTGGTCCCAGCGGTAGAAGTGGAAGTAGGATGTGTTTGGGGTCGACCTTGGGGTTGTTAAATTGGCCGTCAGATGGTTGTTGTGGTGGTTGTGCAGATCCCTGGTGAAATTCTGTTGGAGGGTTGTCGGTCGGGAGGTGGTGGTCCTTGGGCATAGCTTGGGGGTGATTGTGGAGTGGCTGTCTGGTTGTTACTGCTGGAGTATTGAGCTTGGGAGGAAGATCCTTGCTGGTTAGGTGTTGAATAACAATCTCGGGGCTGCTTAGTAGACGGTACTTTGTGTTCTTTAGGGCATGGAATGGGTCGTCTGGGTGAGGATCGCCAGGGACTCCTTCTAGGTGAGGGCCTAGTCCGATTAGGAGGGGGTCTTTGGTGGGAGTCTACACGTGGTCTCCGCATTGGTGGGGAATGGCTGGTAGTTGGTTGTGGTTGGGTTTGTGAAGGTCTCCGTTGGAGAGCCCGATCGTTCCCCCGAGCGGTTGTTTGAGTGGCGTCCTGTCGGGAGACCTGTATTCCTAAGCGGGACAGGTCATTTGCAGTTCTGTCGAAAGCTCTTTCGTGTATGAACCGAAATTTCTTCGTCATCCATCTGCCCGCTACTTGCCAGGCTTGCTGCTAATCTTGATCCGTGAGTGAGGATAAGGTCCCTTTCAGAGCACAGTATTCTCATAGTGCTCCTCCAAGATCTGAAAATTGACCTTTAGCTAATTGGTAGCATTGCTGTTCAGGAGGACAGATGTGTTGTTGTTTGGGATTGATGGGTGAATAGCGCCAGAAAGGTAGAGAAAGGAGACATGGGTGTTGTTGTGAGAACTCTTTAGGCACATTGAGTCGTTAAGGTGCGGAGACCTATAGTCACTTGTACTAACTTATGTAATGTGTATAACATGCCCCCATAGAGTAATGAAGAGGGAAGGTAGACTCAAAGACATGTTTGCATGGTAGGGGATATGGTTGTCTGAAGGCACAGGCGGGTTAGGGTGTCGCGTATTCCCATAGATCTCCCCACGTCGTCCAACGACTTCGCGGTTGAATAGAGACCTAAGGCAAGGCAAGGGCCAGCGCATGTCACTCTGATTCCCCCCTGCAATATGTATTTTGGCCCAAAGAAGGGAGTCTATGAAGGTGTACAAATTGTATGTGGTTATTAAAGGTGGTAGGTAGAAAACCTGGTGGGGTATTTGACCGCATCATTGGTTGGGGTTAGGGTCAGGGGGTTAGGTTGGGGGACTCTCCCAACACATTCCTGTGTTGGATTAGCACTGGCACGGGTCTAATTAGTTTGTAAAAAATGATACACCCCAAGAAGATGAAAAGAGAAGAAAAATAAAAGACTCTGGTTGCTAGTTGTTTATTCTCTCCTGTGTTTGGGATAAAAAAAATACCTGTGTATCCAGAAACTCAAGTTTGCAAATTGTGCGTGATGGTGATCTCTGGATGATGTGAGTTTAAAACTCCTAGGAAATCCTCAAATTCCTTCATGGAACCCTGCCATATTCCAAAGATATCATCAAGATACCGGTAGTATGTAATGTATTACATTTTAAAAAAGCCGTCTCTTCCCAGGAACACATATGTAAATTGGCGTATGCTGGGGCAAATTTTTTCCCCATCGCTGTTCCATGGATCTGCAGGTAATGTTTGTTATTAAACTCAAAATCATTGCGTGTGAGACTTAATTCCAACAATTGTCAGATAATGTTATCAGGCCGTCATGGATCGGGGAATTTATTAAAAGCAGCTTTAATCGAACGTAGGCCTATAGTCGTATCAATGTTCGTATATAGAGAATTAATGTCTGAGTGGGACATAGATGATAGTTGTTGCAATTGTTTCCATGACGTGGTGGCTGTTAGGGGTTAGGGTTAGGGTTAAGGGTTAGGTTTAGGGTTAGCCTAAACATATTATGTTTGAAATAAGAGATTAATTTGTATAAAAGCCATGCCTACTTGAGGATTTTCAGTCAGGATTTAGAGTGAATCATAGCACAGAGACGGCACTGGTGAAAATTACCAATGACCTTCTAATAGCTTCAGACAAAGGACTTGTCTCTGTACTTGTATTGCTAGACCTTAGTGCTGCATTTGATACCATTGATCACCAAATCCTATTACAGAGATTGGAGCATCTTATAGGCATTAAAGGAATCGCACTTAGCTGGTTTAAGTCGTATTTATCAGACCGATCTCAGTTTGTATATGTAAACAATGAAAGCTCGATGAAAACCAGGGTTAGTCACGGAGTTCCACAGGGGTCTGTTCTTGGACCTATTTTATTTACCTTATATATGCTTCCCTTGGGGAATATTATCAGAAAACACTCAGTAAACTTTCATTGTTATGCAGATGATACCCAGTTATATCTATCAATTAAGCCAGACGAAACTAACCAGTTCTCTAAACTTCAAGCATGTCTTACGGACATAAAAACCTGGATGACCTGTAACTTTTTAATGTTAAACTCTGAAAAAACAGAAGTTATCCTACTAGGTCCAGATCACCTTCGAATTCAATTATCTAACGATATAGTTTCTCTAGATGGCATTGCTCTAGCATCCAGCACTACCGTTAAGAACCTTGGAGTTATCTTTGACCAGGATCTGTCTTTTAACTCTTATATAAAACAGATCTCAAGGACAGCCTTTTTTCATTTACGTAACATTGCGAAAATCAGGCAAATCCTGTCTCAAAGTGATGCAGAAAAACTAGTTCATGCATTTGTTACCTCTAGACTAGATTACTGTAACTCCTTATTATCAGGCTGCTCTAATAGGTCTCTTAGATCTTTACAGTTGATCCAGAATGCTGCAGCACGTGTTCTAACAAAAACTAAGAAAAGAGATCATATTACTCCAGTATTAGCTTCTCTGCACTGGCTCCCTGTTAAATCAAGAATAGAATTTAAAATTATTTTACTTACCTACAAAGCTCTAACTGGTCAGGCACCGTCTTATCTTAAGGAACTTATAGTTCCATATTACCCAACTAGAGAGCTGCGCTCAATCAATGTAGGGTTACTTGTGGTTCCTAGAGTATATAAAAGTAGGATGGGAGCCAGAGCCTTCAGTTATCAGGCTCCTCTTCTGTGGAACCAGGTTCCAGTTTCAGTCCGGGGGCAGACACACTCACCACTTTCAAGAGCAGGCTTAAGACCTTCCTTTTTGATAGCGCTTATAGTTAGGGCTGGTTCAGGTTCACCTTGGTCCAGCCCCTAGATATGCTGCTATATGCCTAGACAGCCGGGGACTACCTAGGATACGCTGAGCTCCTCTCTCCTCTTCTCTCCCTCCTTCTTTATGTATTAATCTCCTATTTATGCACATTACTGATTTTGCTTCTTCCCCGGAGTTCTTGTGCTTTCTCGCCTCGCAGGTTCCCAGGAATCGGGGTTATATTTGGACTGTCATCGTGCCACCTACTGAGGCCCTGCTGACACCCACTACTACTACCACTATCATTATTAGTCACATTACTATTATTATTGCCTGTACTATTACGCTTATTGACTTGCTTCTACCCTGGAGTCTTTGTGCTTTCTCGCTTCGCAGGCTTCTATAAATCGTGGCTGTACCTGGACCGTGGATGTGCATCCTGCTACGGCCCTGCTGACACCGACTGCTACCACCATTATTATTATTACTAGTCACATTACTATTACTATTACCTGTACCATTAAGCATTTTAGCTTTACTTCCACCCTGAAGCCCTTTTGCTTTCTCGTTCTGCAGGTTTCCATGAATCGTTGTGGTACCTGGACCGTAGTCGTGCCTCCTTCTGTGAGCCGACTGACACCCACTGCTACTTCGATTATTATTATTAGTCACATTACTATCCCTATTTTCATGGCTATAATTCTACTGTAATAATTGCTGCTGTTATTATAAGTAGTCTTATTATATGAATCATTTATGTCATATACATTGAATGTGTTGTATCTAAGAACTGTTATGCTGCTCATTCTGTACACATGACATCTATTGCATTCTGTCCATCCTGGGAGAAGGATCCCTCCTCTGTCGTTCTCCCATAGGTTTCTTCCTTTTTTCTCCCTGTTAAAGGGGTTTTTTAGGGGAGTTTTTCCTGTGCCGATGTGAGGGAAGGACAGAGGATGTCGCATGTGCACAGATTGTAAAGCCCTCTGAGGCAAATTTGTAATTTGTGATTCTGGGCTATACAAAATAAACTGAATTGAATTGAATTGAAATACATAGGCTGAAAGTGCAAAATAAAAGTAGAAAGATGTTTAATGGGACCATTTGAGTAGTAGTTTATATCTTCCCAGCAGAAAAGCAACGTTAAATCTCTGCAACCAAAGACAATAAGGATAACCTTGATGTGGAGGCTAGGTCCCCTTATCCTTCCAACATATATGACTACTGACAAGAATAAATAACTGGAAGAAAAAGCCATCATAGCAAATTGTTAACTTATTTCTTCTAAAATTATAAGTCAGGTCATTAATGTCATCTAAAGCAAAAAAAATGGAAATAGACAGAGCACCGTGAGTCTGTTCCTCTGTGTGTTCCTCTCCCCCTGATAGTGTGTGTGATCCTTTAAATTAGGCCCATGACAAACATTTGATTTATCTATTCTATTTATCAGTTTAAACTGCATAGTTATACTTTTTTAGGAATCTCGATAAACTATGTACACTGTAATATTTGGAATTGCAATATGGGTTTAAGGCCAAAAGCATGTACACTTTCAACAGCACAATGTCTTCCTATCAATGTAACTTATGTGTTAAATGAGTTTAACGGCTGTTTTCGCCCACCCTAGCTTTAAATGAGTTTATTGATCTATATGTCTGTCACAGTCACACCTGTTCACTCTTCCTGCACTATTTCTCTCAGCTCACAGCCCAGCCCCTGCTCTCTTACCACACTCTCCCTCACTCACCTAATCAGCCTCATGCAGTGCACCTGTCTGCCACACCCACCTCATCAGCACAATCACTCTCACCTGCTCACTCTGCTGCACTACTCACCTCAGTATAAATACCCCAGTCTCACACACACTCACTGCCAGATCATTCTCCGCATTATGCCAGACCTTCCAGCGTTATTCCCCGGACTGATTTCCCATTGCCGACCCTGCTTGTTTGGACTTCTCCGCCTTGCCTCTGCCCCGGTAACTGACTCAGCCTTCCGTCCCAGACCACGGTATTCCTACCTTGCCTCTGCCCCGGTTAACCGACTCAGCCTTCTGTCCCTGACCACGAGATTTGCCTTTGCTTCTTTTGGTTTCTGTCTACCTGCTGTTTGTTCCGCTTTGAATAAAGCTCCTGAACATTACTCTGTCTCATGGTCGTACTGCACTTGGGTCCACACACCACCCGTTACAATGTCAGAAACAACTCAGCTGTCTATCTTGTATTGTTAGACGCATCACAGGCATTTGATAGGGTTCACTATTGTAGGCTTTTTGACATCCTCATAGAGAGAAACATATGTAGCAAAATTATCAAACTACTGATTAACATGTATACCACCCAACGCCTCAGAGTGAAATGGGGCAAGTGTGTCATTAATAGTTTTGTTTGTCTCAATGGTGTAAAACAAAGTGGTTTGCTGTCAACAATATTATTCTGTGTTTATATGGATGTTCTACTTTATAAGCTTAACAAATCAGGATTTGGTTGTCATATAGGGACGCGTTTTTGTGGTGCTATATGTTATGCGGATGACTTGACTCTCATTTCACCCTCACGATATTCTATGAATGCATTATTGTCTATTTGTGATGAGTTCGCTCTGGTGTTTAATGTTAAATTTAACCCATCGAAGAGTGTTAGTCTGTCATTTAATTGTCAAGTGGACACTCCATTTCGTATATGTGATGTGCCGATCACACATTCTGATAACACCATACATCTGGGACACGTAATAGGTCAGAACAGTAATGTAGAAAACGTAACAAAAGGTACCAATAATTTGATTTGTAGTGCAAATACTATGATGGCCAGGTTCAATATGTGCGCGTCAAGCACAAAAGAGAAATTATTTCAAACGTATTGTACATCGTTCTATGGTTCTGTGTTGTGGAGACTCGATTCCTCCCATATACAGCGTATTTATGTAACATGGCGTAAATTGGCATGACTCATTTGGCGTGTCCCCAACACTACTCATTGCAATCTCTTACCCAGTCTTATGTCAACATCTAATATTGAATGTCAATTGTTATCTCGCTTCTCTATGTTCCTATGCATAATAGCGATAATGCCTTATTTCGCTTATGTTCTGATGGATTGATGTATAGTCAGACGTCTGTTGCTATTAACCAACGGTTTCTCATGTACAAAACTAATGTAAATATGTTGATGTATGACAGTCGTGTTTTGCGTCGCCAAATATGTAATGATACCGTTGCTGATTGTATGGATGTTGCTATTTGTATTCAAGAGCTATGTGATGTTCGAGACGGTCTGAGAGAATGTGAGATTGAGGAGACTGACATCAAGACCATGATCAGTCTCCTAGCGAGCATGTGATTATGTTTGTTTCTTCCAACTGTACAATATATGTGCGAATAAATTATTATTATTATTGGCTGCAATTGGGTGCCTTAGAAAGGGACCCCCAGGACCCCAAAAACATTAGTAATTTAAAAGCACCAATTAAAACAGAAACAGACTACAATGATATAAGGCATTAGGAACAAATTGATTGACAAAGTCATGAAAACTTGGAATGATAGAATTACGCCCCTGTTAGATATGAGAAAAATTAAAGCTACGGGGTCTGCAGAGGGTTTAAATAAGACAATTGTAATCAGGAAATTGAATTTGCAAGTCAAATGTTGGCTGTGGTAGGTTAGCAATTCAGCTCAGCTAGATTTTCCATTATCAACCAATGGTTATTATAGCAAATTGTATAGTTGACTGGACCTCTAAGATTCGAACCTGTAAGCCATCAGAGTTTTACACGTTCGGTCAGTCTGGTTGGAATGTTCTTTACCCTGGCAATCATATGTTCAAATGCAGCTGTCTCTGTCATGAGTTTGAGCCATTCTGTGAGCACTGGCATATGCCAGCATATGTGGGCTAACCCCCCCCCACCCACACACACACACACACCCCCACACACACACACACTCACTGAGGCACAGAGACTTGGCAGACAGTCCCACAGAGAGATGTTTTGTTTTTTTAAAGCAAATTGTGGCAGTGGGAGTGGTCTGTGCTCAGCTGCAGGGGAGAGGTGTGGGAGTGGTTCACGGGAACAGTGCCATTGTGAGTTCAATCAACACAGCTGAAACGTGTTTTGAATTATCCCAAAATCTTGTTAAGCAGTAGCAGACTGGAGTTCTGGGGCTGGAACAGACACACACGTGGAACGAGGAGAGACGAACGCAAGCCGTCAGAGTGGTGGCGATCCGTGGACTCTGGACCGAGTGTGCCCGAGAAGCTGGCCACCGTAGTGGAGCGCCTGACAGTCCACATTTTCTGTTTACTTTGAATCCAATAAAAATCCTTTGTTGAATTTACCTGCCGAAGCCTGTATCTGTGTTGGGGAGGACCTATGGGTAGTCGAGAGACGGCTACACAAATGCTGTTTCATTTTATACCAGATGTTACTAAAACAATAAAAAAGGACGTAAACAGCCTACATGATGTGAATGTGTATGGTACAGTCATTCCTGCTTCACTTTTTTGTGACGTGTTTTTAAACACATTCTGTGAAGTACTGCCGTGCTGAACTGCTGTGCGACTGTGCGAGAGTTTATGTGCACATTGCCCTTTCAATTTACAGCAAAGATGCACTTGTCGTTTCAGCTGCTGTGTGATGCTGCAGGTATTCAATCAACCCAAAGGAAAGTCTCGGACGCAGAGCTGTGAATCGCAAACAGAACATCAGGACTGATGTTTCTGTGAAATCACACCTGAACAACATTGTTTCAGATTCAGACATTGACCTAAAAATAAAAATAAATGAATAACCACTGAGAAAATATCTGATTTCATGTAAGATTTCCAAACCAATTAATTGCCATTGAGTGGACTATGGACACAGATGGACTGAATGCTTATGTTGCTGTAAGTGATTAATAATAATAATAAGAATGTCAAGGTTCTGAAGGAAGCTTCGATCGATTTGGTACAGCACTAATACTCTCACTTTGATGCTTTGAAATAAACCCTGGTTAGCATGCATTCATAATCTTCTCAGACAAAACGCCTTTTTTGGAACCAACCAATCACCGATGTTACTACGAAGGGAGATACTGTTTGACATGAGCAGAATGTACTGCGGCTGCATCCCAATAGTCTTCAGTGTAAGGGTTGTTTAAGGGGACACTTTGTCCTGATGCTGTGGCTAGATAAAAAGTCATGGGCTGAACACCTAAAGGCGGGTCTGGTTGTAGTACAGGTGTAGATATAGTTTAGTGATTTAGTGGTTATTTTGTGTAAATGGAATTTAGGTGTGCTGAATGCATAATCTTCAATCAAAATGTAGGTTTTTGTGGCATGTTTCTTGTATCAGGCCCTCATGGCCCGATGTGATTGTATCGCCCAAGTCCGAAGGACGAGGGCCATGATACAGGGCCTGATACAAGAAACATGCCACAATAACCTATTTATCATCAATCTACATGAAAAGTACAACATGAATAACAAGAATTTGTTTGGACCAACTATTTTTAATTCTGTAACACCTAAATAACTGCAGGAGGCGAGAGCGACGTAAAGCTTGCTTCATTCAATCGACCAAAGCAGCCTGCAGTGTCCAGTCACGTAGCGCTGATGTGCATGTGTTTCTGTGCTTTCAGGTGGGTAAAAGTTGTGATAAACTGTATAAAAGTAGCGACACAGAGTTATCGAACTATCGGGGTTGCAAATACGAGTTTATAACGGAGTGTTGCGAGTTGAATAGAATAACGTGTCAGGGTACATAGTGCATCACCTAGCTAGCACCCAGCTAACGAGAAAGCCAGTATAGTAGCCACCTATAGACTGTGAGAATGTGAGTTGTATGAATATGCAGAATTTCGCCAGCGTGAATGATGTTGTGTGTATAAAAGAGAATGAGAATGTTAATCATTCAGTCGACCAAAGCAGCCTGCCGTGTGCAGTCACGTAGCGCTGATGTGCATGTGTTTCTGTGCTTTCAGAAGTAAAGATATTCTTTAAAACTTATGCATGCCTGGAAGTCCCTTTTGTCCAAGTGTGCAACACTTACTTGCAGACAACCCATCCTTCTCTTGAAGCAGGCTTATCTCTATCTGGAGTGAAGAGGTCCGCTTTGTTGGGCTTATTTCCTTTGCCAAAAGATTTCAATTGTTTAAATGTTTTTGAGAGAACTTCACGACTGTGTGAGAATGATTCATCGTTATCTATGTTGATTTTCGCTGTTACCCTAAGGTGTTTTCCGATGCTGTTGAACTTTGATACCAGGGAATCAGGTTCATATTCTTCTCCGTTGGTTTTTCTGACTGAGAGAACGAACATGGCGAGGAATTTGTCTAGCTCAGGTAGGGGGATATTTTCTGGCATCCTTTTTTCCTGCTTCACTTCAGTTAACCACATTATGAAGAACTTTATATCTTCCTGATATGGTCTTCCTAACAGTGTTCTGATTGGCCTGCTGTTCAAAAAATTGCCTATGTTTTCATCATTCACCTCCACAAATCGCTTCAGACTCAATATCCTGTTAGCCAAACCAGCAAGAACATTCTCACCAGCCATCTTGGAGGACAATAAGAAATCCAGGAAGGGTTGCTAAGAGTAAGTGAGTATGGTTGCTAGGGACAAAATCAATGGAAGGAGGGCATTGGCTGCTACTTTGCAAGCAGCCTCAGGATTGGTTAATGGAACAGGGCGATACGGATCCTGGTATTTTCATCCATTTTTCTCGTATCGCCCAGCGCTGGATTTAAATTGTATGTAAAACAGTGTATGTATCAGCCTCACTGAAATATGTATCATGCAGGGCCAAAAGCTGTGTATAGGGCCATTTTTTCTAGGGCCATTAAATACAAATATTGTGGAGAGCAGATCCACTGAATCACTGTTAATGCTTACTAATGAATGGAATGTCATTCTGTAGAGATACAATATGAGAGAAAACACAAGAAAACTCTTGAGGACTATAGAGCCGAACGGCCGAACGGTATAAGGCAACTGAGCCCAGGGGAAGAGGACAAAAGAAAAACTCATTATAAATAATCAACCTTAAGCAACTATGAATATTCACAGCAAATTTCATGAAAACCGGAACAGTAGTTGTTGTGATATCTTGTTTAAATCAGACAGTCCAGCATGTGTATGCTTATCTGAAGGTGAGTAATGAAACACTTCATCAGTCAAACACACTGAAACACTTAAATTAACTTTTTAATCTAAATTGACAAATACTGCAGACTGCAAATAAAGCCACCAGTTTGGTATTAAAGGTGCTGACATGTGTGTTTATCAGACACCCCACTGTGTTAAGCCCATCCCTCTGTCTTTGCTTGTTAATAAAAGGCAGCAGTGTCTCAGAACAGGGAGATGAGACACCAGTGGGACCAAACAAGGCTGCTTGGTCCAGAGGCAGAATAGAGTAACAGGACTAATCCCGTAGGAGACAACCCACAGCCTAGTTATATATCCTGTGTCTCTCACACACTCACACTCACAAACACCTACACAGAAAACAACCAGAGCTGTCTCTTCCCCTGGACATAATACTACATCACTCGTACAGCTCTGTGTGTGTATCTACTGGGATGAGCCTATTGAATTCCCGCACAGTGCTGGTGTCTGTCTACAGAAGCTTTGTCTTTCAGTAACAATTCTCAAACTGCTGATGTGTTTGTGTCCTTTTAAAAAAGAAAATGAGAACACTGATGCATCACAGTTTACTGTAAAAGAATGTGATGTTTAAAAGGTGGCCACTGACTGAATTTGACAATAAGTTGTAACCCATTACAAGTTCCATGACAGAAAGGTCATTTTATTTAAATTACTGTATAATGTTTCTCATGTCAGCCACCCTCTTTGCTTGAAAACCATAGATTGTAAAGAATAAGTGGATTGCAGTTTTGAAGACTCCAGTTCAGCATTGCACCCTTTGCCATCTTTGTTTTTGGCCATCATAATCCTTTTTGCAATTGACTGTCATGAAGTGAAAAAACTGTGAAAGGGTTTTTCATTCATTTTTACAACAACACGCATCGCTTTCTGCTCATTACATGTATACAATGTTTTCAAAAATAAACTTCTGTCTTCACAGGAAACTACTTGGTTAGGTTAAGGTAAAGGATGTAGTTTGATCTTAAAAAACTGCTGAAGTAACGTTTTTTAAGTACAGATGTTATGTGACAAATAAATAAGTGCCTTTGTCAGCAGAACTCTCCTCTTCCAGTGCTGGTGAATGTCCTGTTTTTTTACCTGGGTTTACATTTAGCGAGGTTTATCCTCAATAACTTTCCATCTGTTTTTAGTGCTGTGTAGTGCAGCATGAACTGAATGCTGTTTGGTAAAAGGTAATTGGGCTTGACATGGACATGTCATGTTCAATCTGGAGAGACAAGTCAGATAAGGAGACATATAACTATAATGAAGAATGGGTGGAGATGGGCAGGAGGGGGTGTGCGTAACAGCAACATGAGCGTAGCGAAGGTAGAGAGACAATCATATTTGAAAAGAGACCGCAGCAAGATGACAGTGCTGTTGGATAGAAGAGACCAGTTGATCTGAACAGCTGATATCATGATTGACAGCCCAGAACAATAACAGTAAGGAAATTATGAGTATGCATGCGTGAGAGAAGTGAATGGCAGATGTATGAAAAATAAACAGGCCTAGGCACGCAAAAGTATAGTCTGCGTGACTGAACTTACGCTAGAGCTTCATTTGTAGCACTTATCTAGTCTTCACACCATTAAAAGCACTGTCACACTGGTGGTCGCTTCTCTTCGTACGAGTTAAAAGTCTGGCAGAAGCTTACTGTATCAATTGCAGTCTCTGAATGTTTGTCAAAAGTCAGTTCGGAATCAAAAATTACACCCAGGTTGCGGGCTTCTTGCCAAAGATTATTAGATAAGGCTCCCAGACTTGAGGAGAGATTATTAATGCAGCTAGTGCTGGGGCCACCAGGGGTAATTATAAAAACATCGGATTTGGATTAATTTAATTCCAGAAAGTTTTTGGACAACCAATTTCTTATGTCAGCAAGGCAGGACATAATACATGAAACAGTGGTAGTATAACGCTTAATGGAGATGTACAACTGGGTATCATCTCTGTATCAATGAAACTTTTGTGTTGACGAATGATATGTCCCAGAGGTAACATGTATGGTAAACAGGAGGGGACCCAATTTAGCCCCCAGTGGGAAACCACAGAAGACAGGAGCAGACTAAGAGGAGGCATCACCAAGCATCAGATAAGACATCAACCAATCCAGCGCCACATCACTGATGCTAACATGGTTCTTTAACGGCTGATTAAGACGTTGTGGTCCACTGTGTTAAAGGCTGAGCTAAGGACAAGAAGAATTAAAATGGAATACAAGAAAAGGTAATTGGTGAACTTGACCAGAGCAGTCTCAGTGCTGTGAAGAGAGTGAAAGCCAGACTGAAATTTCTCAAAGATTTAATTGTTATGCATTAAAGAAAACAATTGAGTGGAAATAGTCATTTCTTTCTTTCAATCGTTTTATTTTCAGTTTACACATGTTAAACACCAAATGCAAAAAACAACAGCACATAACGTAATATTTTTGGTGCTGTCCTCAGGGCTAGGGGTCTGAGGGGATGGACATGGCTGTCCTCATTGCTGGGGTCTGACTGAGACGGCCCATCATAATCTCGGTCCATGCTTTGTGGCATTGAATTTTTCATATCTATACCACCCATGTGTTTATGGTTAAATTGTTTATCTAGCTTCTCCATTTGGCACTCAAAAGTCAGCAGACTGAACTGTACACAATTTAGGATGAATATTCCTGTATTTTTCATATCACAATAAACATTGCACAATTTTTTTTTGCAGTGGCAGTTATTTTTCCAATATTGTGCAGCCCTGACTTGGTAATACACTTTCATGTGTAAGATCAGTAGGGTTCTCCTTCAACCATGTGTAAGTGGATAGAGCGGGGCATACTGCAAGGTTGGAGGTTTAATCCCCGGCTTCTATTGTGTGCATGTCTAAGTCCTTGAGCGAAACTTTTAGTTTACTTGGTATCTGCTGTCTCTCTAGGTAATGTTTCAATAACCACCTTACCTCTAGAGGTCTCTTTACACAAATCAGCATTTTGTTGATTCCCTGGTTCTTTAGCGCAATGTATTTTCATTTCTTATTTACATATCTCATAAATATTTAAAAAGTGTTTGTGCCACAGGCATGACAAAGTGCCTCTTCTCTAATTGGGGTATCCTTGTTTATCTGAGACTCACTTTCTCTGTCAGCTGAACATCATTGTTAAAAAACTTTTTTTTATTTAAATATAATGCAGTGTGACATTGCATCAGATACAGGAAGATCAAATACATCCCACTGGTACATTTATTTGTGCTGTAGGAAGTGATTCCATGCACACTCTCAAAATGTGAGAATAGGACTCTAGTCAGGACCATAGTCACACACTGAGCACTGCCAAGTCAAACACATCCACATCTACAAGTTTTCCATTTACCTAATCTGCAGGTGTTTGGACTGTGAGACGGAAGACCCATGGAGTACATCGTTTGTAAAAATGCATTGTTTCAAATATTATGTAAGCCCATGTTTTCACCTGTTACCTCCATGGTTAAGGTTTGGTAAAGGCAAACACATTACTTGGGTAGCTCAGGCTGGGTCAGTTAATGAAGTCTAAACTACTGTTCCAAAACTTTGTCTTTTCTATAATTAGTAGCTATTGGTGTCCTGAAGATGTTTGAAGAGCAGTGGAAACGGTCAGAGTTTGATGTATTAGATTTCTGTTGGAAATCTGCAAAATAACAAAGGCTTGTAGCCAATACTTGAGTCTTTAACCATCTGTCAGTTTAGGAACGCTGACAATGCGGGATACTGGCAGGGTGTAAATGCAATCTCCTACTTTTACTTCCACAGTCCTTATTCTGCCATCAGGTGCAAAACAGTCTAATTGATTCAATTCAATTCAGTTTATTTTGTATAGCCCAGAATCACAAATTACAAATTTGCCTCAGAGGGCTTTACAATCTGTGCACATGCGACATCCTCTGTCCTTCCCTCACATCGGCACAGGAAAAACTCCCCTAAAAAACCCCTTTAACAGGGAGAAAAAAGGAAGAAACCTATGGGAGAACGACAGAGGAGGGATCCTTCTCCCAGGATGGACAGAATGCAATAGATGTCATGTGTACAGAATGAACAGCATAACAGTTCTTAGATACAACACATTCAATGTATATGACATAAATGATTCATATAATAAGACTACTTATAATAACAGCAGCAATTATTACAGTAGAATTATAGCCATGAAAATAGGGAAAGCACAAGAACTCCGGGGAAGAAGCAAAATCAGTAATGTGCATAAATAGGAGATTAATACATAAAGAAGGAGGGAGAGAAGAGGAGAGAGGAGCTCAGCGTATCCTAGGTAGTCCCCCGGCTGTCTAGGCATATAGCAGCATATCTAGGGGCTGGACCAAGGCGAACCTGAACCAGCCCTAACTATAAGCGCTATCAAAAAGGAAGGTCTTAAGCCTGCTCTTGAAAGTGGTGAGTGTGTCTGCCCCCGGACTGAAACTGGAACCTGGTTCCACAGAAGAGGAGCCTGATAACTGAAGGCTCTGGCTCCCATCCTACTTTTATATACTCTAGGAACCACAAGTAACCCTGCATTGATTGAGCGCAGCTCTCTAGTTGGGTAATATGGAACTATAAGTTCCTTAAGATAAGGAGGTGATCTCTTTTCTTAGTTTTTGTTAGAACACGTGCTGCAGCATTCTGGATCAACTGTAAAGATCTAAGAGACCTATTAGAGCAGCCTGATAATAAGGAGTTACAGTAATCTAGTCTAGAGGTAACAAATGCATGAACTAGTTTTTCTGCATCACTTTGAGACAGGATTTGCCTGATTTTCGCAATGTTACGTAAATGAAAAAAGGCTGTCCTTGAGATCTGTTTTATATAAGAGTTAAAAGACAGATCCTGGTCAAAGATAACTCCAAGGTTCTTGACGGTAGTGCTGGATGCTAGAGCAATGCCATCTAGAGAAACTATATCGTTAGATAATTGAATTCGAAGGTGATCTGGGCCTAGTAGGATAACTTCTGTTTTTTCAGAGTTTAACATTAAAAAGTTACAGGTCATCCAGGTTTTTATGTCCATAAGACATGCTTGAAGTTTAGAGAACTGGTTAGTTTCGTCTGGCTTAATTGATAGATATAACTGGGTATCATCTGCATAACAATGAAAGTTTACTGAGTGTTTTCTGATAATATTCCCCAAGGGAAGCATATATAAGGTAAATAAAATAGGTCCAAGAACAGACCCCTGTGGAACTCCGTGACTAACCCTGGTTTTCATCGAGCTTTCATTGTTTACATATACAAACTGAGATCGGTCTGATAAATACGACTTAAACCAGCTGTGAACCAGTGCGATTCCTTTAATGCCTATAAGATGCTCTAATCTCTGTAATAGGATTTGGTGATCAATGGTATCAAATGCAGCACTAAGGTCTAGCAATACAAGTACAGAGACAAGTCCTTTGTCTGAAGCTATTAGAAGGTCATTGGTAATTTTCACCAGTGCCGTCTCTGTGCTATGATTCACTCTAAATCCTGACTGAAAATCCTCAAATAAACTATTGTTATGCATAAAGTCACAGAGCTGATTTGCTACTGCTTTCTCAAGGATCTTAGAGAGGAACGGAAGGTTAGATATAGGTCTATAGTTAGCCAACACCTCTGGATCTAGAGTAGGTTTCTTAAGAAGAGGTTTAATTACAGCTAGTTTGAAGGCCTGTGGTACATGGCCCGTCAGTAAAGACAGATTGATAATTTCTAATAAGGAGTTGCTAATTAAAGGTAAAACTTCCTTAAGCAGCCTAGTCGGAATCGGGTCTAAGAGACAGGTGGAAGGTTTAGACTTAGAAATAGTTAAAGTCAATTGTTGAAGGTCGATGGGAGAAAAGCCATCTAAATATATATCAGGTTCTACAGCTATGGATCGATCGGTACTGGTTGAGGGCAGTAGATTATAAATTTTTTCTCTAATAGTTAGAATCTTATCATTAAAGAAGTTCATGAAGTCACTACTACTGAGGTTTATAGGAATACACGGCTCAACAGAGCTGTGACTCTCTGTCAGCCTGGCTACAGTGCTGAAGAGAACCCTAGGGTTGTTCTTATTTTTCTCTATTAATGCTGAATAATAGGCTGCTCTAGCATTACGGAGTGCCTTCTTATATATTTTAAGACTGTCTCGCCAGACTAACCGCTTCATCCACATTGGTGGAACGCCATATCTTTCAAGTTTTCGCGATATTTGCTTTAAAAGATTATACCATGGAGCAAACCTCCTTTCTTTTATTAGCTTCTTTTTTAGAGGAGCTATAGAGTCCAGTGTCATTCGCAGTGAGCATGCAGCACTATCAACAAGATGGTCAATCTGAGACGGACTAAAGATAGCATAGGAGTCCTCTGTTATATTGAGCAATGGTACTGAATAAAACCCTGAAGAAATCGCTTCTTTAAATTTAGCTACAGCATTATCAGATAGACATCTAGTGTAGAAACTTTTGCCTAATGGCGTACACTCTGGTAGAACAAATTCAAAGGTTATTAGAAAATGGTCCGATAAAAGAGAGTTCTGTTGAGAGACAATTATATTTTCTACTTCAATACCATAAACCAGAACAAGGTTGAGGGTATGGTTAAAAGAGTGAGTCGGTTTATGTACACACTGACAGAAGCCAATAGAATCTAGTAATGAACCAAACGCAGTACTAAGGCTATCATTATACACATCCACATGAATATTAAAATCCCCTACAATAATAACTTTATCTGTCTTAAGGACTAAACTAGATAAAAACTCTGAGAATTCAGATAGGAATTCAGAATACGCACCTGGTGCACGATACACTATAACAAATAAAATTGACTTTAATGCTTTCCCGCTCGGGTTTGAAAGACTAAGAACAAGGCTTTCAAATGAGTTGTAATTTAATTTAGGTTTAGGGTTTATTAATAGGCTTGAGTCAAAGATAGCTGCTACTCCACCTCCTCGGCCTGTGCCTCGAGGAATATGAGTATTAATATAACTTGGAGGAGTTGATTCATTAAGGCTAACGTACTCTTCATGACACAGCCAGGTTTCAGTAAGACAAAATAAATCAATATGATTATCTGATATTAAATCATTTACAAGTACACCCTTAGATGACAGAGATCTAATATTTAAGAGTCCACATTTAACTGTCCTGTTTTGATGCACTGTTGCATCGGTTGCCTTAACTTTTATTAAGTTATTTTGTATAACTCCTCTTCTGTTGACTTTAAATAATTGAAGTGGCCGTGGGGCAGACACAGTCTCTATAGGGTTTTGGGTGGGTAAATGGGTGGGTAACTGCTCCAAAGGAAGCGCAGAGAGGTGTGAAAGACTGCGACTCTGCTTCTGCTTCCTGGTCTGAACTCTGGGTCATGGATTAGGTCCACTAATGAACTGGGTCAGATTTCTAGAGATGAGATCCGCTCCATCCAAAGTAGGATGAATGCCGTCTCTCCTAATCAGACCAGGTTTTCCCCAGAAAGTATGCCAATTGTCTACGAAGCCCACATTGTTTGCAGGACACCACCTCGACAGCCAGCGGCGGAATGATGACATGCGGCTATACATCTCATCATTGACCAGATTAGGGAGAGGGCCAGAGAATACTATGGAGTCCGACATCGTCTTTGCGTACGAACACACCGATTCCACGTTCAATTTAGTGACCTCCGAGCGACGTAATCGGGTGTCATTACCGCCGACGTGAATAACAATCGTACGGTATTTACGTTTAGCCTTAGCCAGCAGTTTCAAATGGGATTCTATGTCGCCCGCTCTGGCCCCGGGGATGCAGTTAACTATGGCCCCTGTCTTCGCTAACTTCACGTTTCTCAGAATGGAGCTGCCGATCACCAGAGTTGGTTTCTCAGCGGGTGTGTCGCTGAGCGGGGAAAACCGGTTAGAAACGCGAAGCGGTTGGTGGTGCCCCGTGTGCTTCGACATAGAACTATGCTTCCTTCGGACAGTCACCCAGCCTCCCGGCTGCTCGGGGGTTGCCGGGGGACGGCTAACAGGAGCTAAGTCTGGTTGGCCCGCACCGACTACGGGGGTTTGATAATTCCTACATGCCATGAGGCTAATGGTAGCCAGAGGGTCGGTACTCAAAGCCATCAGAAAAGACTCTGTGTCAATACTTGAGAGGAGATCTAAGGTGGTCAACCACTTGAAGACGATCCCCCATTTGTTCCCAGTTTTCCTGCCCATCTTTATGGTGTATGTACCGAAACAATCGTCCCCATTGAATAAAAGGCAGGTTTATGGAGGGGTAGCTGGCCGTGGGGAGATCTGCCATTCGTGGCATGTGTGGTCTTCCATGCCACTTTCTGCATTCTGTGCAATGATGCTGATGCTGTCGAACAGCCTCCCTTCCCCTAAGAATCCGATATTTTCTCCTCAGCTTGGCGAAGACTTGTTCACTTCCCGGATGGTGAAGCTGGTCATCATAGTGAGGAGCTGTGTGATTCTGTGCTTTGGATCAATGATGGTTTAATGAAGGGTCCTGACAGTCCTGCTGCACTCATTGAAGTAGGACTATCTCTTCCTCTCTGCTGCTGTTTTAGCGGCACCCTGTAGGCTCTTGGCTGTGGCTGCAACCAGCTCTCTCCAGGTCTTGAGCTGATCGCTGTCTGGCATAGTTGTTCAGGCAGGTGCTACCGTGAGTCCATAGGAAGCAGCTTTTTTTATTTCCTCGCAATCTGTAGAGATGTATGCCACCCCCTGCAGTTGTGGCCACTGGTTGGAGTTCCCCTGCAGGAAGGCAGGGCCTTGGAACCAGCGACTGTTTGCCATAAGATCTTGAAGGTGCTTACCGTGGGTAATATCATCCACGGGGTTACTTGCAGAATAAACATATCGCCATGACTCTCTGGCAGTAAGTTCCTGGATTTCTGAGACACAGGTTCCTACGAACACTTGGCAACCTGGCAGGAGTAAAGCCAGGCGAGCAAGGTGGTTGAGTCAGTCCATAGATTGATCTGGTGGAGGGTGAGCTTCTTTTAACACTTTAGCCAGTTGTGCTCCTGTTAGTGCAGCACACAGTTCGAGGCAAGGGGTAGACTGTTGTCTCTGAGGAGCTACACAAGATCTGGCTGTGAGAAAGGCTGTTTCCACTTCCCCTTTTGAACTCTCTGTCCGGAGGTATGCCACCGAGCCATAGGCCCGCTCTGAGGCATCACAGAAGATGTGGACTTCTCTCTGGCTGTTCTCGGAGTCCATCTAGTCCCTGCTGAAACACCTTGGTAGGGTGATGTTCTGCTGAGCGGGAGCTCACTTTCCCTCTTCTGCCAGGCCTGAAGTAGATCTTCAGGGAGTGAGGGGTCATCCCAGTCCCCCGTCTTATTCCACAGTCGCTGCACCACAATCTTGGCTCTGGTGGTATAAGGTCCAGTAAACCCTAGTGGGACATATCGGCTAGCGAGAACCTGGTATATGGTGCAGAGGTATAGGGTGACTACTGGGTGCTCGATGGGACGTTGCTTGTAGGACAGTATGTCTAAAGAGCAATATCAAAGGAGTTCAAGAGCTGGTTCAGAGGTATTTGGCTCACCTTGAGTTTTCCACAACTTGATCTCAGGTGGGAGGTGGGAGATAACAGGAGGCTTGGTGCCTTCCCACTGTCTCAGTTCTAAGCCCCTTCTTGTCCTGCAGTTTATCTACGAGGGCTTTGGCCTCGTCCTCTGAAGACAGACTTCACAAGCAATTGTCAACATAGAATTACCTCAGACCTGCCTCTCTGATGTCCTCTTCCTCGTAGCTGTGATCAATGGCATGTTTCTGGAGGGCAAACTCTGAACTCTAAGGAGCAGTTGAAGACCACCAAGTTCTATCCATTGTGGTTCACCATATGATGTTGGAGATACCAGCTGGTCTTCCTCACCGGGTAACAACTTCTTGGCATGGCCAGCATTGACCAGTTTCTGAATCTCAGTATTAAACCCTGCTACTCTCTCTGAGTCCCTAGTCAGCATCTTCTCTGTGGCTCGGAGAAGAGGGCAGACTGCCTCCTTTGGCGCCTTGTGAGGGGGCATGTTCTGCACACGTAAGAGAGGGGTAACATATCGATGGACTGATTCTATCTCAACGCTTACTGTTTTGCTCTTTCTACATAAAACATAGCAATACGTAACGTAATGTACTTATAGTTCAAAGGATGTATGCAACAGTCAAACAAAGGCAGTAACACCCGTTTCAGGCTTAATTGGCCTAACTACTGGAACGCAGAAAAACTCTTTAGTGGCCTTCATGAACTATACAGAGGAGACGGAACATACCATTCTAAGGGAGGATACTGAGCAGACCACTCTTTGAGGGGAGTTGGAATAGTCCCACTGGTGTGGCCTTTGTAACACGTTATATCCCTTAAATCATACTATATTAACACTCGTTCTAATATATTGATATACAGCAGGTAAAATAAGTATTGAACACGTCACCATTTTTCTCAGTAAATATATTTCTAAAGGTGCTATTGACATTTCACCAGATGTCGGTAACAACCCAAGTAATCCATACATACAAAGAAAACCAAACAAATAAGTTCAGAAATTAAGTTATGTGTAATAGAATGGAATGACACAGGGAAAAACTATTGAACACGCTTACTGAAATTTATTTAATACTTCGTACAAAAGCCTTTGTTGGTAATGACAGCTTCTAGACGCCTCCTGTATGGAGAAACTAGTCGCATGCATTGCTCAGATGTGATTTTGGCCCATTCTTCCACAAAAACAGTATTCAAGTCTTGAAGGTTCCGTGGGCCTCTTCTATGACTCTGATCATTAGTTCTTTCCATAGATTTTCTATTGGATTCAAGTCAGGTTTATTTTCTTTCTCTGAAACCAATTGAGAGTTTCCTTGGCTGTGTGTTTGGGATCATTGTCTTGCTGAAATGTCCACCCTCGTTTCATCTTCATCATCCTGGTAGATGGCAGCAGATTTTTATCAAGAATGTCTCGTCACATTTTTCCATTCATCCTTCCTTCAATTATATGAAGTTTGCCAGTGCCGTATGCTGAAAAACAGCCCCACACCATGATGTTCCCACCTCCAAACTTCACTGTTGATATGGTGTTTTTGGGGTGATGTGCAGTGCCATTTCACCTCCAAACATGGTGTGTATTATGACATCCAAAGAGTTCAATTTTGGTCTCATCTGACCAGACTATATTCTCCCAGTATTTCACAGGCTTGTCTAAATGTTATGCAGCAAACTTTAAACAAGCTTCAACATGCTTTTTCTTCAGCACTGGAGTCTTGCGTAGTGAGCGTGCATACAGGCCACGGCGGTTGAGTGCATTACTTATTGTTTTCTTTGAAATAATTGTACCTGCTAATTCCAGGTCTTTCTGAAGCTCTCCACAAGTGGTCCTTGGCTCTTGGACAACTCTTCTGATAATTCTTTTCACTCCTCTGTCAGAAATCTTGCGAGGAGCACCTGTTCGTGGCTGGTTTATGGTGAAATAATGTTCTTTCCACTTCCGGATTATGGCCCCAACAGTGCTCACTGGAACATTCAGAAGTTTAGAAATCCTTCTGTAACCAGTGTCATCAGTATGTTTTGCAACAATAAGGTTGTGAAGGTCTTGAGAGAGCTCTTTGCTTTTACCCATCATGAGATGTTTCTTGTGTGACACCTTGGTAATGAGACACCTTTTTATAGGCCATCAGTTGGGACTGAACCAGCTGATATTAATTTGCACTGACAAGGGGCAGGATTGCTTTCTAATTACTGATAGATTTCAGCTGGTGTCTTGGCTTTCCATGCCTTTTTGCACCTCCCTTTCTTCATTCAATTCAATTCAATTCAGTTTATTTTGTATAGCCCAGAATCACAAATTACAAATTTGCCTCAGAGGGCTTTACAATCTGTGCACATGCGACATCCTCTGTCCTTCCCTCACATCGGCACAGGAAAAACTCCCCTAAAAAAACCCCTTTAACAGGGAGAAAAAAGGAAGAAACCTATGGGAGAACGACAGAGGAGGGATCCTTCTCCCAGGATGGACAGAATGCAATAGATGTCATGTGTACAGAATGAGCAGCATAACAGTATTCATGTGTCCAATACTTTTTCCCTGTGTCATTCCATTTTATTACACATAACTTAATTTCTGAACTTATTTGTTTGGTTTTCTTTGTATGTATGGATTACTTGGGTTGTTACCGACATCTGGTGAAAATGTCATGTCAATTTTCACCTTTAGAAATATATTTACTGAGAAAAATGGTGACGTGTTCAATACTTATTTTACCCGCTAAACAACATTTAATTTATTTCATAGTGCTGTTTTTTGTGATACATTAACATTAGGGTTTGGGATAGCCCAACTTATTTGAATTTAAATTAAAACAGGAATTTTAAGAAAATATTGGTGGTGTTTTCTATTTTGAGGTTTTGAGACAATTTTAAATTTCAGCAAATTACTTTCATAAATATGACACTAAATCAGTATCAAACTCACAAGAACATACTTCTTATAAACATCAAATGGAATAGTTTATAAAAAGTTGAAGCACTATGCCACTATTAAACAGTGGTGTATAGTAACGAAGTAGAAATACTTCGTTACTGTACTTAAGTCGTTTTTTTGGATATCTGTACTTTACTGTACTATTTATATTTCTGTTGACTTTCACTTTTACTTCACTACATTTTGCAAAGAAAACTGATACTTTGACTCCGATACATTTCCCCTGAAACCTTCGTTACTCAAAATCAAATCTATCTTTAGAAAAAAAATGAATCATGAGACCAACGTCGGGGACTGTGGTGGAACACAGACTGCAAGCAAGCAGGTTTGGCGAATCAGTGGTCCTAGCTTGCAAGTTAAATCATTGGTTAATCACGTTAATGCGCAATTGCAAACAAGTGCTCTCAAAGCCGCGTTTTTTTGATTCCCAGTGATGCCCAGGATGCCAGCTAGCGAGCGACTACATGAGTAGAATTCCACTCTACGATGACTGATTTCATGATGGAAGCAGAAACGGAAGCACCTGCTACTCCCGCAACAAACGACGGTGGTGACAAAGACCAACACCCGTGGCCATATTTGCGAGAAATGTTTTCTTATGTTGGAGTGAAAGATTCTTCGTACCGGATGAAGTGCCTCTTATGCTTACCCAAAGCTACTGAAATATTGGCATTCAAAAACTCCCCATCCAACCTCAGGAAACACATTGAGGTAAATTAAGATTAATCCCATGAGCCGCAACGTTAATGTTTAGTTATCATAATTAGCATAAACCTGTTAAGATATCTAGCAGTGTTTCCCACAGGATTGGAGTATATCTTTGGCGGGGGGGGAGGGGGAGACAGGTGGTCTGATCTTCTAATTTAGCTATACATGGTGTATGTTAGGCTGCTGTCTCTGTTTGTACCTCCTTGTCCTTGGTCATGGTGGCCACAGCACTTAAAAGAATAAACTTTATAATTCTCAAAATTCTGACCCTTTGCTTTTTTATTAACAGCATTTACTTGTACTTTTACTTTCAATACTTAAGTACATTTAATATCAGAAAATTACTTTTGATACTTAAGTACAGTACATATCAGATACTTTAAGACTTTTACTCAAGTAGTATTCTAATAGGTGACTTTCACTTTTACTGGAGTCATTTCCCAGTAAGGTATCTTTACTTTTACTCAAGTATGGCTTTTGGGTACTTTATACACCACTGCTATTAAAGCACACAACTATTGTAGGTTTTAAATGTTGTAAATGGGTGGCTAAATTATTTCTATCAAATGGACAATGGGAAAGGCCACAAAATGTAATTGTAAAGGACATAAGAATAAAATGTAGATTTACATTCATTCTTATTTCCTATTGAGTTCCTATGCATCTGTTCTGCCTCAGCAAAGTGTGGGCTACTCCTACATTAACATGAACCATCAAAAGGATGGTGAAGGGATGGTAGAATGGTAGTCAACTAAATAACATAAAAACACGTTTCATCAGTCGACCATAGTGTTGTCTGTAGATCGTTCTTTGTGCCGAGCTTTTAATGAATGTGCAGGGCTCCAGATATACGATAATTTAAATGTTCACATGTTCACATTCATGCAATGACAGTCATTATCATTGGTGCCCCATAGGAGCGACACATCAGCCACTGTCTATTCCATCACCAAAATGTACCATCCTCATAGCTGAGTATTTTAAAAAGGAAAAACGAGGTGAGAGAGGAGGAGACTGGTGGGGAGGGGGGACAACGAGAGCTGACTCAGAGGCCACTGATTAAGAAAGTGACTGAGCCAGTGTCATTGATTGGTTCCATGCTGTACCACTAAAATGGTACCACCACATCATGTGCTACCAGTGGAAAAGTGAGTCTAAAACCCTGACGCAAGTGCGAATGGATGTCCTTCTCTATATGTCAGCCCTGTGATTTACTGGCAACCTGTCCAGGGTGTACCCTCTCTCTCTCACACTGTCAGTTGTGACATTGGGTGACCCTCTAAAGGATAAGTAGGTGTACCTAATGGATGGATTGAAGATGGAATGACAAAACAAAGACTACTGAATATGTCCAGGGGATTATCATATGTATACACATATATATTTAACCCATGATAGTATTTATTTTGTTTTCTTTGTTTGAGAGAAGGTACAGTGCAAAGTAATAGATACATATGGAAAAGTGCCAGAATAAGCCAGGATGCTATTTTTCATTTTTAGTTTAGCGTGGAATAAATTTTAAAGAGCAGCCTCAGTGTCTACAGTGTACTGATGCTGGATTTTCCAAATGCAGCCAGAGAGGGTTGTTATGACAACAAGCCTGTAATTGAATGCTTTAGAGAAAGGTCACAGTGTGAATATCTCTCAGCAGAACAGCACACCCTGTTCTTACTCACTTCACTGCTGTGCTAAGTGTGATGTACCCTGGATAAATACATGATGACAGCATTCAGATCCAGCAAAACACTCAGTTACATAAACATGACACTTTTCAACATCAATCCATTGAATAATATACAAAATGTAAATAATGCATGTATTAATATTGAATGTCTTCTGGGTATATGTGTGTAACACCTCAATCTGAGTCAGATACAGTGTGACACTCTGATTGTCAGATGCTGTAACCAGTGAGGGGTAGAGACTAAAAGACATTATGTTATCTGTTTCTCCTGCTGTCAGATACACTTACAGGTGGCTCACAGCCCGTCGGCTGTCATCCTGATACTCCCCTGGTGCTCCTTACTGCAGAGCCTCATCCAGAGCTCAGAGTTGGAAGCAAGCTCACAGGAAATGGTCAGACTGCAGCAGTCCCAAGTGGCCCTCTGGGAATGAACTAAGCGGACACCTGTTAGATAGACGCTCCTGCCCTAGGATAGACTTGTTGTATACTATAGTGAAGTGAATATAATACAGTGTTGTGTAAAATAATATACTATGAAATTACATAATAACTTGGTAAACTGCATAGCATGTTTTTGATAGTTACAAAGAGCTTAAAAACACAATAAGAATGTTATGAAATGATACAGTGAATCCATATTGTATTGTAATATAGTTAAGGAAATATAAATATAAAATCATAAAAAACAGTTAAAAAAGTCATTACAAGAAATGAACAGAATTGAATCAATTATCTATGTCTTGCTGTGGTCAAAGTGGGTTTTGTCTTTTAAATATCCTTTGGGCTCTTTACAGGCTCCTCTTCTGACTAATATCACTGATGCTCAGTAGATAAAGGGTTCTGGTCTGTTTTAATCACAATCTGTAGAGCTCTCCTGTCCTGGGCCGTGAACGTCTCATACCAGTTTGTAATGTTTACAGTTAGGATGCATGAAATTGCTTCTCTGTAAAAAAAAGTTGTCAAGAACTTGGCATGAGAACTTTACCTTATTCATTTTTTTCAAGGACAACCATTTATGAGCGTTCTGAGATTGTGTCGAAGGCTGAGCTGAAGTCAACTAACGACATTCTGATGAAGGTGTTGTTATTTCCCAGATGATTGAGGGCGGAGTGGAGAGCAGTGGAGACGGCATCCTCTGTGGATCTGTTGGCTCTGGATGCAAGCTGGTTAGGGTCTAGGCTGGTTGGGATGTTGTTTTTGCTGGAGAACCAGTTTTTCAAAGCACTTCACCAGAATGGGGGTGAGTGTCATTTAGACCAGAAAATGAAGACTTTATAGGTACGGGGACGATGGTGGCTGTCTTGAAACAGGTGGGAACACTCTACTGTTTATGCTTTAGTGCACGCTGTTGGAATCCCATTGAAAGAAAATATAATAAAAATATTGTCAATAAGGGTTGCAGATGTATCAGAGATCCTAGTTGCCATATGAATTAAGGGATGAAAATATTTTGATTACAGTGTGTTTAAGAATTTTACAGTTTGTGGATGATTCTCTTACATAAACATATCAAAATTCAAATCACCTATGAGATAACAAACCTAAACCTCTATTCATGAGTTCAAGAACATCTAACTGTGTTGGGTGGTCAGAGAATTCCTCCTACAATTACATTTCTTCCCCAAAATGAAAAGTGTGGCTTCATATCAGAAAAATTATGCAACCTTAGATTCAAAAGTCACAAGATCACTTCTGTTTAAAGTTGGTAACTATTGTGGATAAATGGCGAATGAATGGCTTTGCACTCAGTCAGCTTTAATAATGAAACCACAGATTCCTTCAGCCATGTGTCTGTTAAAGTTACCAGAAGAAAATGTATGAGCCACACATGACAGATAATATGACATATTATGATAATTATTGTATAAACTCCCTACATTGAGAGACATTTTTGGGGTGAAAAAGGATTTGTTAAACTTTAGCATCACCAACTAAAATCTTTAACTTCAAAATATTCACATATGTCTGGAAAAATATCTCTGCAAAATATTTTTTATCCATCCATCCATCCATTTCCTTCCGCTTATCCGGGGCCGGGTCGCGGGGGCAGCAAGCTAAGGAGGGTCCTCCAGACGTCCTTCTCTCCCCAGCAACACTTTCCAGCTCCTCCTGGGAACCCCGAGGCGTTCCCAGGCCAGACGAGATATATAATCTCTCCAGCGTGTTCTGGGTCTACCCCGGGGTATATTTTTTATCGTTGATTTCTAAAGGCCAAAATATTTTATCTTTAACAGATAGTGTTTTTCAATCTATTTCCAAAATTTCAAAAAGCTTTATAATTAAGACCATCAAAAAGAAACTCATCAAACATGTTTTGCAGGTACAGTTAACCCTCTACTGCATTTGGAAAATTGTAAGGTGTACATTTTGAGAGATTACAACTTCTGCAGATACCAGCAATGGTAAAGCAATGGTGCACTGATCCAACACCAGCACCAACTGTAACTAACTATAATTTGATCAGATGGTAAAATGTGTAAAACTGATCCTTGGTTGGATTTGACTAGTGCTGACTAAGAAAAAAGTTGTCAGTACTTATTGCAACACAGACATTTGTGAAACAAGTGAATTTGAATAGGCCAAGGCCTTTTCAGAGGGCCACAGAGCAACAAGTAATGGCATGAACCTTTGTAAGTGAAAGTTACATAGAAAGCAGTGTGTGAGGCATGTGGCCAACAGGAAATACACAATGATATGAAACAGCAGAATTGTGCTTCCTTGATGAACCATTCATGATTTTGTAGCACAAGACGGAACAGAGCCATGTTTTAACAAATGGCCCCGGCATGGGCAGTCTATTGTATGTCTGGATAGCTCCTCCTCCTCTGCCATCTGCATGACAGCCCACATTCCTCTTGTGCCAAACTCCAGGCCAAAGAGGAGGCACACTCTCCATGCTAGGGAATATAACAAGTCGTGGCACCTGAAATGACAGATGGTATCATAGTGGTAAGCCATCTATCTCGCGGTTCAGATCAATACATGTAATAAGAGCGATGACCCATCCTCACTTTCCCTTTACAGGTTTACGCATGCTGGGAGCTGCCTCTGATCAATGGCTCTTCAGCATTGTACAATATGAAATGGTCACCATCCTTCTAAACAGGACCTTTGTTGCTCAGGGAAGCAAGGAATACCTTTCAACTCCAGTTTTGAGCGATTAGTAGAAGAAAAAAATAAAGATAAATAAATCAGTTCAACTCGTGAAAAAATGAACAAAGTTCAATTCAGTTCTGGTTTAAAGCACCAAACAAAGAAAAAAACATACCTGTGGACAGTAAAACATTCAGTCCATCAAGTAAGCATGTCAGTTTACTCCTTGGTTGAGGATGAATGACACACACCTAAGCCATGCATGTAGCTGCCAGTAGCTTCTCACAGGATGCAGATTGGTACAGTCACCGGCTGGTTGGACAAAAACGCATTATTTGAAGCCCAACAAGACCGATTTTTGAGGGATATATGATCCCCCAATCGCGTGATCTGGTGATATCACAAAAATCCAGCTGCCGTGCAAAGGTACAGGCCACCCTCATCAAGGATTAGCCGCCCGGTAGCAGGTGTTTCATGAGTCCAATCATAGATAGATTTAACAAAATGCTTTATTTGTGCTTAACCAAATAAATATTGTATTCAGATTAAGGAGCCCCTCTTTCAGGCAGCAATAAGATAATGTCCATCTTTCACATTAATCCTACACATACAAAGCCTGTAGATTTATTTTAATTCAAAATCCAATCCAGCATTTACTTTTCATCTTCAATCATCCATTTAGCAGGTACAACCCTTTCACTGCTCTATCTCGAATGCTTTCTTCTCCTTTCTTTCATCAGTGTCTGATCCTGCTTTGGACCAAATTTCCCTGTCTTCATTTATTCCCGTCACACACAGCAGGTGGATGAGTCACACTACAATGACCTTTCCAATAGATAATGGTCAATGAGAGGCAGAGGTTGTGAAGCTCTGCTCCGTGCCGTCTGGCCTTGGTCAGGATCACCGTTTGATAGCTGGCCGCCTGCAAACAAATGACTCAGAGTGGAAACATGTTGCGTGCTCTTTTCTCCGGGCTGCAGCACAATATATTTGTGTGTGTGTGCCTTGAATTGAAGGCTGCCATTATTAAATAAACCAGCCACGGAGAATGTGTTCTTTATGTGTCCTTGTTCTGTGGCAGACCACCCCTGTGGAATATCCCATTAACTCCTTCTGTCTCCCGTGCTGCTCGGAAGATGTGAGCGAGCAGAAATTTGTGCCGAATCACAATTTGTGCCGAATCACATTCTTGTGTCATGTGTAGAGGGAAGATATTTGTGGTAGCAGGTACAGCATTTGATTTAATGTGAATTTTTATTCTATATTTTGAAATTGTACATTTTGTTCCAACTTCTTTTGTCTCTTCTTCCCTATACCGATTGTTTTGGTATTTTTTAAACAATGACCACCATCGTTCTCCTTAACCAGGTGTTTGTTATTGGAACCATGATCGCTGAGGTCACAACCAAGGATCTCCCCTAACCTAAACTAAGTACTTAGTTTTCATCCAAACAATATCTTTCCCTATACACAACCCATTTATGTTTTAAGCCATTTTGAAGCCAAGAAAATAAAAAAATAAAAAATCTATCTTTTGTATGCATCTAGATAAAAAAAGATATGCATTACTCACCTCTAACCCTTAAATGGGAATGTACATATATATAAACATGAAAATATTTGGTGAAAATAATGAAATTATATTTTCTATTGTGTTTATGTGGGAAGAAGCAATGTCAGACAAACAAAAAAGACAATCTATAGAACAAATTACTCTATGAAGTACTACGTTTGAAATGATTGACTAGTATTAGTACATGTTACTGTATGTAGGACGATGTTAAAATGAATGACTAGTACTAGTACAGGTAACTGTATGAAGTACAATGTTTAAAATGAATGACTAGTACAAGTAGGATGATGATAAAATGAATGACTAGTACTAGTACAGGTTACTGTATGAAGTATGATGATTGAAATAGATGTGACTAGTACTAGTAAATGTTACTGTGTGAAGGGCAATGTCGTAATTTAAGACGAGTACTAGTACACGTTATTGTATAAAACAGCTGTTGGAATTACTAATTTTAATAATTCATTACCAACATTGTCCTTCAAACATTAAAACTTACGAGCACTAGTCATTTATTTGAACATTGTCCTTCATACAGTAATGTGTGCTAGTACTAGTCATTCTTGTCAATCAATGTTTGAAATTAATGACTACTACTAATGCATGTTATTGTATGAAGTACAATGTTGAAATGAATGACTAGTACAAGCAAAGGTTAAAGTATTTAAGAGGATGTTGTAATGAATTTCTAATACTAGCACGTTATTGTATGACTGACAAAGTTGAAATTAATGGCTAGCACTAGTACATTACTGTATGACTGACAATGTTGAAATGAATGACAAGTACTAGTATATATAATTGTATAAAAAACATGTTGAAATGAATGACTAGTACTAGTATATGTTACTGTATAAAGGACAATGATTGATAGTAATGACTATTCATTCATTTCAATCATTGTACATCATACAGTAACTTGTAATAGTACTATTCATCCATTTCAACATTGTTAGCGTGTGAAGGACAATGTTGAAATTAATGACTATTACATTACATTACATTACATTACAGTCATTTAGCAGACGCTTTTATCCAAAGCGACTTACAGGAAGTGTATTCAACATAGGTATTCAAGAGAACTACTAGTCACCAGAAGTCATAAGTGCATCTCCTTTCTTAAACAAGCATCTTAAAGCATAAACCAGAGCAAAAGTATAGTGCAGAGGCAAATTACTACGAAAACAATAATTGCAACAGACTAATACGAATACAATAAGTGCTACAAACTAATACGAATAGGATAAGTGCAGTAAACGAATATGAATACAATAAGTGCAGCGAACTGATACGAATACAGTAAGTGCAACAACTAATACGAATGCAATAAGTGCTACGAGGAAGGCTCAGGGTAGTACTTCTTGAAGAGGTGAGTTTTCAGCCTGCGCCGAAAGATGGGCAGCGACTCTGCTGTCCTGACGTCAGTGGGGAGTTCATTCCACCACTGAGGGGCCAGGACGGAAAAAAGCTGTGACCGGGTGGATCGGCCGCAGGGACCTCTGAGCGACGGGGCAACCAGTCGCCCGAGGCAGCAGAGCGAAGTGGTCGGGCGGGGGTGTAGGGCTTGACCAAGGCCTGGAGATAGGAAGGAGCTGTTCCTTTCACTGCCCTGTAGGCTAGCACCAGAGTCTTAAACTGGATGCGAGCTCTTACAGGGAGCCAGTGTAGAGAACGGAGAAGGGAAGTTGTGTGGGAGAACTTGGGGCGATTGAACACCAGACGTGCTGCAGCTTTCTGGACAAGCTCCAGAGGTCTGATGGCCGCCGCCGGGGCTCCGGCAAGTAGTGAGTTGCAGTAGTCCAGGCGGGAGATGACCAGAGCCTGGATGAGCACCTGCGCCGTCTCCTCAGTGAGGAAGGGGCGAATCCTCCTGATGTTGCAGAGGAGGAATCTGCAGGAGCGTGTGACCGATGCAATGTTTGCTGAGAACGACAGTTGGTCGTCCAGGGTCACACCCAGATTCCTCACAGTCCGAGTTGGCGTCACCACGGCATCGTCAATGGTGATGGACAGGTCTCGGTGCGGGCAACCCTTCCCCGGGAGGAACAGTAGCTCGGTTTTGTCCAGGTTGAGCTTCAGGTGGTGTGTGCCATCCACTTCGAGATGTCAGCCAAGCACGCAGCAATGCGTGCCTCCACTTGGGTGTCACCGGGAGGAAATGACAAGACCAGCTGGGTGTCATCGGCATAACAATGGTAAATTACTAGTACAGGTTACTGCATGAAGACATAGTTTGACATGAATGACTAGTACTATTGTGTGTTAGTGTATGAAGGACATTGTTTGTAATGACACAGTATCTATATCTAATTGTGGGTTAACGCAGCACCATACGTTATAACACATTTTGGACTATGCAGGTAATGTAAACTGGTGAGTTGAGAAATCAATAACAAAGTGATTACTGTTCGTAATAATGTAAAGTAAAAGTACAGGATATTAAATTACTTTCTACTCAGAGATTATTGTGATAACTTATCATGACATTCAAGAGACCATAGAAGAGCATGGGTAACTGGCTGTGAAAAGATTTATTGCACAGTTTATTGCCACTTACATTGTAATCAATCTTTCCTGGCAGGACATTTGTTGTACACAGGCATTGACAGCAGTTGAGGGAGCAGAAAGCTGTGAATGTAGCTTGACACTATTAACAGGAGTGTTAATTAGGTGAAGAAGGTGTGCTCTCTGTTCTGAGGCTTCAAAACTTCTCTATAGCAAGGCGGGGTAGGAGGGATAAGGAGTGGTGATCAACTGTGTTTGCTGACTTGAATATCAGTTCATTTTTCAACTATGGTTTCAGCTGAGAGCAGTGTTCTCATCTATAAACATGTCCAGTCCTGTCAGTGGTTGCCGGTCAATGGATTCAAACTAATTCACAATCAGAAAGCTTAATGAATTATTATTCAATATATAAGAAAAATAATTAGTTTAATAATTGTATTATTACTTCAAGTGAAGTTATACACAAACCTCAGATCTAAGAGGAGCATTGCAGTTGGTCCACTGGACTGAATCCGATTTGGGGACCGCAGACTTGCCTCTCTGCTATTTGCAAATTATATTATTCTGTTGGCATTACAGACAGTGACCTTCAGCAAGCACTTGGGCATTTTTTATACAAATGTAAAGCAGTCTCGGTGAGAGTCACTTCCTCCAAGTCTCAGCCTAAGAGTTACGGTTAGGAGCTCAGACATTCTCAGGGAACTCTGAGTAGAGCCGCTGCTCATTTGCGTCGAAACAGACCTGCTGAGGTGGTTCGTGCATCTGATCAGGATGCCTCCCTTTCAAGGTTTTTAAAGCTTGTACAACAGGCCCCAGGGTAGACCCAGAACACACTGGAAGGAATACATATCTTGTCTGGCATGGGAACTGTTTGGGGTTCCCCAGGAATAAGTGGAAAGCATTGCTAAGAAGAGGAATACCTGGAACACCCTCCTAAGCCTGCTGCCCCTGCAACCCGGACCCCGGATAAGCTGTAGAAAATGAATGGATGGATGGAAGTTATTCAGCTGTGGTACCCGCTACCATTTTCAAATTCACAAATAAAATAAATTTATCCACAATGGGAATTATTTTTTAATGTAAATAAGGTGCCAGGGTGCACAAAAAACATACCAATAGTTTTTTCATTTTGTCAAAGACTTACATACAATGATAATTCTTATTGCACCCCGTAGGCCAGTTGAGAGAATACAGGTTCAAGGTCCCTATGCTTTACTGTAAACAACTGGAGATTGCCACCTGCATAAAACTCAACATTGGATGAAAATTAGTCTTGGTCATTATTTTATGGAACATGGTGGGGAAAGAGCTGTTTTTGTAGGTTGGGAATTTTCTTGTAATATATTTACTGATCAACATGTTTGCAAGACAAGTAATGTTACTTTGTGATCTACTTAAATCAGAGAAACACATATGATACACTAAAATAAACATTAAAAGACAGTTGGATGCTGAACTGGACAGATTTGTCAGAATTGTGAGGCTGAGTAGCTTTGAGAGGCCAAAAGCTGCAGCTTTTAGGATGTTTGTTCAGGAACAGAAGGCCTCCAAAAGAAGAAAATGGAAATGAGAAAGACGCCATGGCCAGGTGTCACAAAACACATTTGATGATACATCCAACCTGGAAAGAGACTTGCTATAGTGTTGATATGCTACCCCAAGCGAGTACCAGATTGTCATTTGGTGATGGAATCTCTACAGTTTGTATGCTAGTGCACATTAGCAAGTGACATCAGTATTGAAGACCACCCTTCTCAAAAATGTTATCTGCCTGTGAAAAGGAAAGCGTTGGCAAAATACAATATAATAAGGATTTGCAGACCGTGGTTACCCAACGTGTACTCACCTGCTTATCATCGCTTCCAAGGAAGATCATTAAGCTTTTAACAATCAAAAAGGATGGCGATTCAAAGCTGGACCACAACCTCTGGTGAGTCCTTATAAATTGTAAATAATCACAAATAAGTGGAAGAGGTTTTTACATTTAATGTGGTGCTAAGCATTCACATTTAATTTGTCTTAATTCCTTAATTCATCACGATCAAATAATGTAAGTGAAATAGGAATGACTATAATTATTTGGCTTGTCTTTAACAAAAACAGTCACCCCGATTCCACAGAAATGTATGACTATGAATAGAGTGAAAATTCCTATTCATGTAAGTGGGGAACTGCCTACCCATTAAAGAAGTGGCTGATGATGGAGTTCACCAATCATCACTGCCTGACGTAAGAACAGCAACATTTGTTTGAGCTTGGCTTGTATGTTCATCATCAATTTATGTCTCAAGGGTCATTGGAGGTGCCTGCCTAAACAGTATGATATTGTAATTGAGCTTTGTGACCAGAGAGAGCAGAGACCAGTTCACAATAAACTGAACTTTATTTAATTTTCCTTACTTTTGAGTAATGGAATTTACCTGGTCTTAAGAGAAAACAAAAGTCTGAAAGAAAACTCGTCGGGAATTTTTTTGTCAAACTCGCCACGATGAAAAACCTACACTAGGAAAGACGTTGATTGCACACAGCATCCGAAAAGGGATGGCCCACGCCAGGGTCAACATGGTTGAGGCCGGTCAGCCCTGGACTGACAGCAATGGCCTGCAGCCACCTGACTGTTCTGCCAGGGCTGTGGTGCTGGGTTTGGGTGCTTCAAACGCTGCAGGTCCTGTAAACCACACTTCCTGGAGCGCTGAGCTTGACCTTCCATGGCCCTTCACAGATGACCCCAGGCTTCTGACGCCTGGCTCCAATGCCCTCTCCGCCTCTGGCCTTAACAACAGGCCCAGCACAACAGGGAGCTTACATTGAGTTTGCCTGCAGTCGTCCAACAAAGGAGCCTGTGCAAGCCACACCTGATGTCACTTAAGGACAAGGGTGGACATCAATCGACCCACTTCTCCAGTCATAAACCTGAGGGCATAAAGAGCTGCATCATTTGTGTCAGCCAGCTCTCCCCTTTCCTTAGAACAGAGAGGAAGTTTCAAATGCGAGCCATTCGAGCCACAGTATCATGAGTTTTCGAGGGTCATCAGTATCAGTAACCCGACACTGTGGCCGGGGACAGTATGCCTGGTCTTTAAGTGCCTCATCTGGAGAGAGGATCAGCTAGGCAATAGACTGTTCCACGGGAACCAGGCCATCTTCCGTCATGGAATCCAGTCATATTCTGAGTCGAGTTAGCTTGGTGCTAGGGGCTACTTGGCTTCTTTGCTAGGGTTGTTTTACAGTCAGCTGAGAGGCTCTGTAACTTTGCTAAACTTGAATGGTAAATGGACTTTACTGAATAGTGCCGTTCTAGACTTCTGACCACTCAAAGTGTTTTTACACTACATGTCATTCACCCAATCATATCCATTCATACATTGATTGTAGGGGCAATAATGCAAGGTGCCACCTGCCCATCAGGAGTAACTAACATTCACGCAACATTAACACGTGGTTAAGTGTCTTCCGATTGAAGGAAGACATGCTCTACCTCTGAGCCACAGCCTCGCTCAAACTGGAATACTCTCTGTTAGCATACTTGGCTAATCAGGGACTTTTCCAGGCAGACTCTTTGTGGTGCAAGAAAGGAGTCCGGTGCATCTGATTCAAGCCGACCACACGGTGGTCAGAGATTCACCCTGTGAAGATTATGCCAGATACAGTGACTGTACTTAAGGAAACAGATAATTGAGAAATCAAGTTAAGGCAATAGTAATGTAATTACTGTGAAACCCCATTTTGCATGCAGTTTCTTTGTAATATTTTCTACCTCACATGATACTGCCAACACAATGATGTATATCTTCCTGTCCAGGGTTTTGATCATGATATGTTGCATGTTTCGACTTTTTGCATTCGATAATCATTCCTCATGTTTCTGTAAAGGATCTTTCCTTGTGTGCTTCTAATATGAAGGGCAAATTCCAAATTCCTTGATTTGTGCATAAATGTCTTAAATGCCAAAATAAGTGGATATCTTTCAAAGTGAAAGTCAAAGGTAGTGGTGTAATGGACCTTTGTCGATCCGTGATCCATACGGATCCTGTCTCGCGGTTCGGCACGCATGTGAAACATGGATTAATCATACAGTTTACCATCATAGTTTGAAATAAAGTGTAACTGACGATTGTTATTGGCTTATATTCAGTAAAAACATGCGATCAGGAGATCGGCATTTATAATTTCTATTTTCAGATCCCTGATAATGTGACATTGTGAACAAGAAATCCCTTTTGAAATTGATAGAAGGAGAACTAGCAAGGGAGGCAGCATCGACAATGGTTAACATTGTGATATGTTAAGGCTATGTTTAGTGAAAACTAGTATTCGGCCAAGGTATGTAATAATGTCATCATGATGTGTTCAAATGTTATCTTGTAAAATGTAGTTTTGGTGGGAAATTTGAATAAATCCATTCGTCGGAGATGTTTTTCTCAGTATAAATAGATTTTAAAGATGAATTTTGAGCTATTTAACTTCCTAACACTAGCTCTAAGCAGTTTATAATACATTATTAAAAATACTAGATTATTTAATCCAAATTTCTTTTTTTTTCATAATTTCAATTGTCTGTTTTTTATGGAGAAAAAAACCTCAATACATGACTATTACAAAGTAAAACGATAAGATTTGGAACTTTTGATGGTTCACACTGACTTCAGGGACCTTAAAGAACAGCCGCTATAACAAAACAGATAGACAAAAACAAAGCTTTTTTTCTTTTGTGCTGATCAGATCTGTGATCCATTTCAGAAATACATGATATGAGCTGGACCTTGACTTTATGATCTGTTGCACCTCTTTTGGTGAGTAATTGCCTATGGCAAAGACAATAGTGATGGAGCAGAAGCTAGGTGTATCACAGCAGCTATGAAGAAAAAAAAAAAGCCAAACATTTGGACGGGAGGACTTGAAGAAAGCAGTCTTCGGGGCGGGGGAGACGCGGCAAACTTTCCCTGGCGGGGATGGGCTTAATCAGCATAGTGTGAACTTGAAATATTTTTTAGCACATTATATATATATAAAGGCCAGTAGAGTCAACGTTTGAGAAGAGGCAGATAAACAAGGTTGTACACAAGGATTTCAGGCATTTAAGTCGCAAAAGTAAGCAGCTATTGTGGAAGGTGGACTGTATTGATTTATCCACCTGACATTTTCTGCCAGCATTTGGCACTGCATGAACCATCACGCCGCAATATGTATTTTCCTACAGCCAGCCATTATCACCTCTCTGTGTCCAGCAGTACAGCCAGCAAACTAATGTATCGATCACATCAAACCCGTTTGACACCATTTCAAAATGTGCATTTGCTACTTTATGGCTACCATGGATTGAGATTATTCCAGTAAGGCCTCTTTTACATAGCAGGTGCCGCGAAGACTACATCATTGTTTCTTCGCTCTCAGAAACCTCCTAGCTTTTCTTCCCATACTCCTCAAGGTGCATCAAAGGATTTGAAGATCCTCCATGATGGAACAATTTGCAGGTCAAGTGAGGAGATGGGATGCAAGGAAGCAAAAATTAGCATGGTGAGAAGCACCCTGTCTTTGATGTCAGACGTAAATGTCCTAATTAGTTTTCTCCATGTTGATGGTTTTGGTCTGGTGTTTGCAGACAGCTGGTGTCTGTTTCTGGTATTCATTCAGGGTCCTTGCTACCTCACTGATATAATGGTAAATGAACGGTACTTGTAAAGCACTTTACTAGTCTTCTGACCACTCAAAGCGCTCTAACACCACATGACATTCACCCATTCACACACATTCTGTCACAGTTCTGTCCTCCATACTCCCTGTCACTCTGCCTCACTCACCTAATTAGCTCACTCAGTTCACCTGCCAGCCACTCCCTGTCATCCTGTCTCACTTTCCCTCAGTTAATCTAGCAGCCACTCCCACCTCACCAGTCTGTCACAGCTCTGCCCCTTCTCCCCTGCCACTCTATCTCTCACTCACCTAATCAGCTCATTCAGTGCACCTGTTAGCCACACCCACCGAGCAGATCACTCTGCTGCATGTACTCACCTCAGTATTTAAACCCCAGTCATTCACTCACTAGCTGCCAGATCGTTCTCCGCACCATGCCAGACTTTCCCGCATTCATCCTTAGACTGATTTCCCGTTGCCGACCCTGCCTGTTTGGAGTTCTCTGCCTTGTTCCTACCCCGGTAAACGACTCAGCCTTCCATCCCCGACCACGAGATTCCTGCCTTGCCTCTGTCCCCGACCACGAGCCTAGCCTCCGCTTTCTCTGGTGTCTGTCTGCCTGATCCAGTGGCTGTTTGGCTTATCCCCCGGCTTGACGTCTTTGTGTGAGTCAACTGGTTCCTGGTTTCCTGCTGTTTGTGTCTGCCTGGAATAAAGCTTATCAGCACTACTCTGTGTCTGTCGCGCTGCTTCTGGGTCCACACCACACCCGTTACACATTCAGACACAAATTTCTCAGGTGCATGTTTTTATCTCAAGTTACAGTTACAAGATGTTTAGATGCGTTAATGCTCAAAACCCGCCTTGTTTTTCTCATCCTGGCTGTCCTGAAGCACCTCTTCCCAACCTCTCTGTGAAACATTCTGTTTGAGCGCTTTCTACTCCCCCAGACAGCCAAGTCTGCCCTGATTGGTCAGCTAGCCCGTTCTGTTGCGATTGGTCAACCACGCAGTGCATGTGTCGGAAATGTCCCGTCCCTTACCATAAACAGAATTCAGAGGCCAATTAACATCACATAGATTGTGCATATAGTTGAATTAACTAAAAAAAACTTTTACATATGTACACAATGTTTTTATGTTCATAAGGCAAGTAGTCACTATCTTGTTTAATAAAATGAAAAACATCATTACAACAAGGGTTGCAGAGTAATACTGAACACAAAAATATTTTTCTATCTTAACATAAACCTAACCTATTATTTTATAGTACATATAATTCAGTAAAAACGAGTCCAAGCAACAATACATTTAAAAGTTGAGTACCACTTCCATTGTTTTTGTTTATTTAACTCATAATCTTTGAGTTGAAATAAAACCTACATTTTTGTTAGAATGTTTACATTAATCAAACGTAACTATTCAATGTTGAAATGGCATATATTGTAAGGCTCGATGAACGGCATGGAAATTGTGAACTACATATAAATGTTAGTAGTTGTTAGAACTTAAAGATTGGTGTTAAAATATCTACTGAATTGTTCACTGTTCATTTGATAAGGAGTCTCTCTTTTTCAATAAAATGAAAAATGTGTATTTACTTTACATAACATAAACACATCATTACAACAAGAGTGGCAGAGTAATGCTGAACACAAATTTCTTTTGCTGTCTTAACATAAAACTGCAACAAATTTCTGTCTATTTTATCCACACATAATTTTATATATAAAATATATATGACCTAAATATCAACCTTCCTTTTTTTCCTTGTATTTTTACAAAAACAAAGCAGTAAATATACTATTTTTTTAAGTTGAGAACCCCTATGTAGCTGACGATGCAATATCACAATGTTTTGCCCACAGTTAAGGCATTAACGCACAAATTACACATCTGACGGGTATGTATTCTAACATATGTGTATAACCATAAAGGTAAAGAACCCCTGTGTAAACACCTACACGGTCTTGTAAAACGTTATGTTTGTGATCTCATTATGCAGGGTCGTGGGTAATTAATTCATCAGGCCCTCATCTGAAAGTACCACTCTGACTCAAGAGATGGGCTCCTGTATCAAAATGTTTGACAATATTTGCTGTGACCTTTTGAAAATGATATAGGAATGGGGATTGACATGTCTGGTCTCTCACTTGGTAAGGACACTGACGCACACAAAGTGTTATAATTCATGTGAGTTGCATTCCCAACATGGATGAAAGCAAGGACAATTGGGAAGCAACCCTTAGTTTTATAAAATGGATGAATAGGATCAAATTTGATCACTTATTCACACAACAACCAGCACTCTATAACTCAAAAAACATGATTAAATTGGAAATGTGAGATATAGTTCAATATTACAAATGCTGAAGTTACATGAAAAGGCTTTACAATCTGAACAGCATACATGGGGGATATCTTAAATCTGATGTAAATAGGCATACTCTCAATATGTCAGTTACATTAAATATTTACAGATATGGACAAATCATTTTGGTGAAAGGAAGCAGTGACCATCTGAGTAACACATGCTAATTTGTGGATTTAAGAGCATATTATATTGTTTACAGTTTATAGCCAACATGCTGGTGATGTTATTGTTTGGTAGTGGGCTGTATATTGATAGGTTGAAATGATTAGAGGATAATTCTATTATCCTACATGATATATTGTACGGACGGACTGGCCTTTATGAATAGGTGATGTGAACATACAGCGGGTAAAATAAGTATTGAACACAGCCAATCACCTGACTTGAATCCAATAGAAAATCTATGGAAAGAACTAAAGATCAGAGTTCATAGAAGAGGCCCACGGAACCTTCAATATTTGAAGACTGTTTTTGTGGAAGAATGGGCCAAAATCACACCTGAGCAATGCATGCGACTAGTTTCTCCATACAGGAGGCGTCTAGAAGCTGTCATTACCAACAAAGGTTTTTGTACCAAGTATTAAATAAATTTCAGTAAGCGTGTTCAATACCTTTTCCCTGTGTCATTCCATTTCATTGCACATAACTTAATTTCTGAATTTATTTGTTTTGTTTTCTTTGTATGTATGGATTACTTGGGTTGTTACCGACATCTGGTGAAAATGTCATGTCAATAGCACCTTTAGAAATATATTTACTGAGAGAAATGGTGATGTGTTCAATACTTATTTTACCCACTGTATATTCCCTGTAAATGTGGACTTAAATGCTCAAAAAACACAAATTGTTTATTTGTATGATTAAAAATGTTCTGTTAAACATAAATTTGCATGCAGAAAAGGGTGACACATTTAGTTTATGTCTGGTGTACTCATTACTTTCATGTTACTGTTCTACTACACTAAACTAAAACAAAAAGTTTAAATTAAGTGAGCGAATTCGGATTTACAGTATATGTAGGGTATGTTTTAACTGACTTTGCTATGCATTCACCCTTCTTTGACTATGGGAACACTGAGGATGCTTTTTATTGCTCCTCTGTAAAAGTTAGCCAGAACTTGGCACAGGCATGTTTCCTTATGAAGTTTCTTAGATTAATACAGCTGATAAAGACCTTTTTTCACCAGGATGGAGATGTGTGATCATGTGAGGTTGTTTGTGAAGCTGATTCCCATGAACTTAAAGTTGCTAACTTGCTCCACTTCCGCTTCATTGATGAAGACAGGGTGTGTGTCTTTGCCCCTTTTTTTTTTTTTTTTTCAATCTATCAGCTAGTGATTTTACTTTCGTTGAGCAGTTGGTTTTTCTCTGAGCTCCACTCTGCAATGTTGTTGATTTACTCTCCGTATGAAGTCTTATTGTTTTTTATAATCCGGCCATGACGGTAGTGTCATTTGGAAACTTCACCACAGAGTTCTCTTCATGTTTCGGTTAGCAGTCGTGGGTGACCAGTGTGAACAGGAGGGGGCTGAGCACATAGCCCTGGGGGACTCCGGTGTTCAACACTAGACTGCAGGTGTGGTTGCCAATAAGAACTGCCTGGGGTCTGTTTGTGAGGAAGTCCGATCACAAGCTGCAGAGTTAGGTACTCAAGCCTAGAGTTCTAAGTTTACCAATCAGTTTCATGGGGGTGATTGTTTTGAATACTGAGCGGAAATCAAGGAATAACATTCTGATGAGGGTGAGGGTCCAGGCTGGCTTGGATGTTTTTGATGCTGGAGAACCAGTTTCTCAAAGCACTTCACCAGAATGTGGGTGAGTGTCATTTAGACCGGACATTGCGGACGTTATAGGTACAGGGACGATGGTGGATGTCTTTAAGCATGTGGGAACACTCTGCTGTGACAGTGATATGTTGAAAATGTCAGCGATGACATCAGTTGGCTGGTTAGCACATATTGTAGCAACTGCACAGTTGTGGCATGGCTCTGCACAATTCAGTTGAGTACTACCTGGGTTGGCTGGGGCCCCCTACTTCTCTGCTTTAGCAGCCTAGTTACTAAAACGTAGGTGGGCTGCGACAGCTGACCTCTTATCAGTCAGGATCAGTGTGGTTGAGTTGTTGCAGGGCATGCATTAATCCGGCTCCACCCACTTTACCCAAAACATCAAGAAGAGGGCGGAGCCTGTGTGAGTTAGAGCAGAGGTTATGATACTGTAACATTAGATCGATAAGCATAGGTGGAGCAGTCTACCGAGGGGGCCCTGTATCCCGCTTAAGAGAATGTAGGCTGTTGAGCGGAGATGTGTGCTGCTTCATACAGTGGGGTTCACACGTATTCAGCCAGTGACTTCCTGAACAACCAGCTTTGCTTATGCAAATTTTCAGTGGGTGAGTGTGGGTGATAAATATGAATATTAAATACTCTATACATCAAATTAAATGTAATATATTGTTGTATATAATGAATGTGTAGTTATAGTAAGGGATACATACGGTAATCTTGAGAAACAATCTTTAAATCATCCGACCAAAAAACCCAGCCTAGTGCTGCAACTTCTTTTCCAATTAAACTAGCAAGACGCACTAGCTCTAAAAGTTGCTTAACCTGGCAAGAACGTTGCCAAGTCGGCAAAACACAGCCAGACAGTTTACAAACAACTTCAATTAATTCAGTTATAACAGCCCTTTTTGAACGAATCAATGTATTGATTGCGAATTAAAGGAATCTAAATTGAGTTAGAATTATATTTTACTCAAAGTTCTTAGCACTAAGAAAACTACTTTTCACCAAAACCCTGCTGCTGCTTTCCAAACAGGACTTGATCCAACCTAAAGCTTTATGTGCAGCAGTTCAAGATTCTGGGGTTGCTGGGGTGCTGATGCTCAGACATTAAGCCCTTTGCCTACCAACACATCTTCCCCATGCATTAAAGAGATACATTAGGGATTTAGAAGCTTGATTGGAAACTTGTGAGAAAGCTATCAGCATTCGGAAGCTAATTCTCCTCTGACACCATCAGTATGAACGATCTCTTTGTTCATCTTACTCTAGATGAATTCACTGTGGTCGATGACTGTCAATCACAGCCTCCCGAGCAAATGTACAGATATTTGGATTGGATTCATTCCATGTGTTCAATCTTCATCACTGCATTAAGTGTCTGCTCAGTTGGTTTTCATTTGGATGCTTAATTCTGTACCAATCTGTCAATAAGTGAAGATCACATCATCATTTTAGTTGAGAAATGGGCATTCCTTCTGATTGGCTATTAACACTATGCAGAGTGGTCCAAAGTATTTTAAAGAGTTAAATTATTGGAAATACTTATGCTCATAAACATGGATTTGAGAAGGCTTTGAAGAAGGGTGTAATCTTCAGTCAGACAAAGATCAAATCTAACAATTTATTGTTATAAATTTTACAAGTATTCAGGTTTGCGTTAAGGACCAGCTCGTGGCAAATTATTTAAAATTGCTAATCTGTGGAATGAAGATATAAACAATCATCATTGACTGAATAAGAGGTTGATCCCATTCTCACTCTCAAACTGTCAGGACAATTAGCAATCCATTAAGACAAGTATTTAGTTTAGCAATAGGTATATGGAAGATTGTTTTCTACCATCATATAGGTATAATAGATGTACTCAAATTCCTTTGATAATCCCACATTATTATTATTGAAATCACATTAGGTTTGATATTTGATGAGGTGAAGCTTGTCCTGGTAAAAAGGAGCACGGTTTAGTTTTCTGAGCTGTAATTGTCCCACTCAGTCATCACCTTGATGGCAGATCTTTGTTCTTTGTTGTGCAGCCTTTCTAAAAGGGGACGCCTGCTCTCTGCTGCCTGCTCCAATAAGCTCTCATTAATCTTCCTTACAGCCTTCATTAAAGCTGTCACTGCTACACTCCCTTCCTCTCTCACATCAACAATATTTTCACTTAACACAATGTTAAATTGGCTTTTTGGTACATTCTCTAAATGTTAACTAAAAAAGATGTGTAGTCAAATCCCAGACCATCTTGGCAAGCGGTTTGAGTGGTTGGATCACAATGTGGCTTAGTGGTGGTTTACACCGATCACCCAAGACTAGTTAATGTCAGGTGTAAATAGGGTCATTGTTGCTTGGGGTTCTATTGCACAGAGGAATAAGACATAGGCTTTGGCTACACATACAATTAGAGGCGGCCAGTCATTTGGGACAGGTGTGGCAAAGCCTGCTGGCAACAGAAAAAAGTGTGTTGTTAGTGGTTACTGAGTAATTTAGGAATTAATATAATTTTGGATTAATGCATTTTAGGGTTCTCCAGTAATACGGGATGAAAGCAAACTCATATCCTCTTAATACCAGCTAGGTTTGATTGCCCAGTGCCTGATAGGAGTGATTTACAAGCCATGAACTGCCCAGTGCTGATAGATTCATATCAGAGGGACACATTGGGGTGACTGTGGCACAGTAGTAGAGCAGGGTCATCCTTTAATCAGAGGATTGGCGGTTCAATCTCCGGCTCCGCTAGTCCATCTCGATTTGTCCTTGGGCAAGAAACGTAACCCCAAATTTCTCCCGCAGGCTGTTCCTGCCACTATGAAGGGGTGTAAATGATTTGTAAGAGTTCTGATGGGCAGGTGGAACCTGGGATGGTAGCCCCTGCCATCAGTGTATGAATGGGTCCGAATGGGTGAATGAGGACATGTAGTAGCGCTTCACAGGGGTGTGGGTTGAGTTCTATTTACTGCCTGAAGAACCCACTGACCAACATTTCCTACATGAAACAAAGAGGACTGGTGAGTACTGGAGTTTGGTGATCCAGAGAAAGTAAACACAACCAAATAGAGAGGGTTAAATACAGCATAGCCAGCTGGAAGATATTTGGCATGAGAAGGCCTTTTTTGGCATCGTGCTGCATTTAACAATTGTGTTTGGCAGAATGCAGGATTACTAACAATTGTGGGTGGTGGGTCACAAAGGATTTCAGTGTTCAGTATGTCCTTTAAATATTCTCCTTTAGTCTTAGAGCGACTATGGCTTCATGGTAATGTTTGTTCTTCCTGTGGCCAGAATTCAACCTATTCACTCAAATAACAGGACAGAGCTTAAGGCACAGGCTTAAAGCAGTATGTTCAGCTCACTGGTTCATGTCATTACAATATCCACATTTCAATGTGGGATGTACAAATATGAAATAAAGCTTTCAGGTCATTACTCCTTTATCTGTCTGACATAACCATCCTCTTGCTCCTCTGTTAACTACTATAGTGAGCCATAAAATAGATAATCTAATACATTTTTAATTACACATTTGTACTTCACAGAGGGGAAGTTTCGATGTGTTGTATAATTTATTTATTTTCACAGAGAACAATGTGGTCCAAATTTAGTGCTTCATTGAGGTAAAGAGAGTTATGTGCTAATACAGTTGCTGTACAATTTGTATTTATTAATAATTGCTTTGCCCAAATAGCAGCATTTTAATTTCCTGTGGATTAAATCTTTAATCTGTGACTTCTAAATCAAAGCTGTACAAAGGATTTCTGATAAAAAGTCAAAGGCTATTGGCTCTTGATGACACCCTTTCCTTGGTGTCCAGTGGGCTCCCGGCTAAGCTAAGGGGGCCAATGATTGGGTAACATGTTTACTTTGAAAATTAACCAGAGTGTACTTGCCATGAGTACACTCCATGAGCACTTATTTCACAGATTTTATCTATACCTTATAGGTTTGGGACAATAGAATTGATTTATTGATCAACAGTGTATTACTTTCTCCTATCACAGGTTTCCATGGATGGTGGTTGTACCTGGAGCGTGGTTCAGCCTACTGCCCTGGCCCTGCCTGACACCCACTGCTATTATTAGTTACATTTCTATTACAGCTACGATTATGGCTGTTAATACTATTATACAATTATTATTAGTGATAATTATTTTTATTATTTTGCTAATAATAGTGCTACTTCTGCTATTACTAATCATTATGTTGTTAGTTCTGTACATATGACATCTTTTTCCACTACTGTCCATCCTTGGAGAGGGAAAAAATGGAAAAAAATGTTTTTCCGTTTTTTCCCCGTTCCCAAATGCGAGGGTCCACTGACAGGAATGTTGTTAAGTTTGTATGTAAAAACAAAAAAAACTTAATCCACTTTAACATCGTCTCCAAATTGGTCTACATCATTAATGAAAATCATATATTTTATGTTCTGTGTCAAATCGTGTAAAGTTTTGTTTGTTTCAAAACAGATATAGCATTTAGGAATTTGTCTGTGTTTTAGTAGTCCACACATACCTTTTCATCCTTCACATTCCATATCAATCCAGAGAATCCAGTGATGTCTTAACATCTGTCATCGGTTAATTTGCTGGTGTTCTCCTGCCAGCAAGTCAATTTCCCAAGCTGGATTCCCCATGTTGATGTTGTTCTACCATGTGCCCTTACAATGCAGATTTCAATTTTACAGTTTCTCCTGCATTAGGTTTTCCACAAACTCAACTGTTATTTCCTTATTTTTTATGGCACAGAATTCAATTCAATTCCATTTTTTTGTATAGCCCAAAATCACAAATAACAAATTTGCCTCTGTGGGCTTTACAATCTGTACACATGCGACATCCTCTGTCCGGGAACCCTCACACCGGCACAGGAAAAACTCCCCTAAAAAAAGGGAGAAAAAAGGAAGAAACCTATGGGAGAGCATCAGAGGAGGGATCCTTCTCCCAGGATGGACAGAATGCAATAGATGTCATGTGTACAGAATTAATTACATAAAATAGTTACAACACATTCAATGTATATGACATAAATGATTCATATAATAGGAGTAGTAAGCAGAGTGACAAAAGGAAAAATTACAACTACTTTTAATAACGGCAGCAATGGCTATAGTAGAATTACAATAATGATATAGGGAATAATAATAGTAATGTGACTAATAATAATAATAATCGAAGTAGCAGTGGGTGTCAGCCGGGTCACGGCAGGAGGCACGACCACAGTCCAGGTACCACAACGATTCCTGGAAACCTGCAAGGCGAGAAAGCACAAATACTCCAGGGTAGAAGCAAAGCCAATAAGCGTAATGGTATATAGTATCTTTTAAAAGGCCCTTTGGTAGGCACAATATTTGCTTACGGCCATACCACCCTGAACACGCCCGATCTCGTCTGATCTCGGAAGCTAAGCAGGGTCGGGCCTGGTCAGTACTTGGATGGGAGACCGCCTGGGAATACCAGGTGCTGTAAGCTTTTTCACTCCTCTTTACAAAAAGCAGAGGGCGCTGCTGCTTTTTCAGTGGACACCGACAGGGTGGGAAGGAAATAGCTAGAACATGACTTGCAGGTATAGAAATGACACAACCAGTTAAATGAT